>NW_026732265.1:0-94293 GCF_028476545.2 Physella acuta
AGACTTTTTTCTCCTGGGTGGGAGGGGGGGGTGTCACTTGATATTTCGGGGGGGGGGGGGGGCGGACACTGGTAAAAATATATATTTTCTATATAAATTCCATTTTGTTCGGGGGGGCGGTAGACTTTCTTCGGGGGGGGGGGGGGGGGGGGGCGAGAGGATGCCTGGAAGAAACTCTGTAATTCAATCTTATTTCTAGATGGTCGTTAGATCAACATTAGCTCAGTCTTATTTCTAGATCGTCGTTAGATCAACATTAGCTCAGTCTTATTTCTAGTTTCTAGTTCGTCTTTAGCTACTGTAACTTAGCTTAATTAATCTTAACACAACCAACTAAAGTTTGGAGTATTATATCGTGGATTAAATGGGTGGGTGATGGAGTGGATAGTGGACTGGATGGTGGATCGGATAATGGATTGGTCAGAGGCAAGGTTTTTGTAACGTGCTGGTACCACTATACTGGTAACCGTATTCACGCGATTTAAGCGGCATTTAAAACAACAACAACGAATAAAGCTTCCTTTGGTAACTGTTATGTAAAATTATTTAGCCAATGTGTGTGGAGTGGGGGTCTATGGTAGTGGTGGGGGGGGGGGGGATTTCACACATACTTAATTGTCAATTTAAACAAAAAAAATAAGAAAAACCAACTGAATAGACTCGTTTCATTTAAACTTTTCTAAAAACAGTTTTCATTATGCAGTCAAGATTTGATCCAATCTAAAATAAAACATACACGATCACTATACATTTTTGTCAAAAAAAAAATTCTAACATAATCGGCCATTGGGAAATCGGTCTTTGACAATCTGTTCTTGCGACAATCAGCACGCGAGCTTTTGTCTCCGGCCAATGACAGTTCGGGCAATGGTTTGGCACCCAATGGTTGGTCTTTATTAACTGCAACATTAGCTCCCCCCCCCCCCCCATAATATATTCCAGCCCTCGCCGTAAGCTCGAGGTTTACTAATGAAAGCTGCCATTGAAGGACGTTTTTGTGTTTTGGAAATGTGCCCACAGCGGTGTCCTCTTCCAGCTTAATTATTTCACCACGGCTCCACTCACCACACGCCACGCCTGAACACCACATCCCAAATCCCACACCCCACACACCACATCCCACACCCCACACACCACATCCCACACCCCACACACCACATCCCACGCCCATTACCTCATCCTAACTCACTCACCTCATCCCCCCCCCCACTTACTCCATCCCCGCTCCACCCCACTCTACTCACCCCACTCCTTCTCACACCACACCCGCTTATCTGTTTATCCCCTCCCCCCACTCACCTCATCCCACCCCCGACTTACTCCACCCCCCCGCTCCACCCCACTCTACTCACCCCACTCCTTCTCACCACACCACACCCGCTTATCTGTTTATCCCCTCCCCCCACTCACCTCATCCCACCCCCGACGTACTCCACCCCCCGCTCCACCCCACTCTACTCACCCCACTCCTTCTCACACCACACCCGCTTATCTATCTACCCCCCCTCCCCCCACTCAACATATAACAATAACACCAGCTTATCCCACCACATCGTACCCCCACACACTGTCCGATTCCACCCCCTCCAATCAATCCCTCAAACTTACCTCCACTATCGTATCCTACTTCCACCTCCCCACCCTATTCCAACCCACACTCACACCATCCACCCAGTCCCATCCACAGTTATATTACCCTACCCTACCCTACGCTACCCTACCCCCTACCCTATCCCTACCCTACCCCTTCCCTTCCCATCCCATCCCATCCTATCCCATCCTATCCCATCCTATCCTATCCTATCCTAACCTATCCTATCCTATCCTATCCTATCCTATCCTATCCTATCCCACCACCACCTCCTGACCCTATCCCACCCCCTCTCACCCTTCTACCCCTACTAAAGCCCTCGCTCTCACCATCCCCGCAATTCTCGGTCAAACTGACGTCACAAGCTACTAACACATCCCCGATCTCTACCGCCATGTCCAACCCTCCCCTTTCCACCATCTTTAATCCGAACCAACCAATATGGTACTTCCGGTTTGAGCTGAAGGCGGAAATGAAATAGGAGACTCACCGATATGTTTCAGCCTTGACCTTGATTAAGAATGCGTTGCGAATCCCGGGAGTCAACATTGGTTACTTTTCGAGCCATGCGCAATTTTACACGTCCATGGTGTAGCTGAAGTAGAGTGGCCCTGATTCGTGGGTGACTTATCTACGTTCTGGGTGTGTGGCACTAATAACCAAGCTATTTTTTTTAAAGTTCGTTTACCCTTAACCCTTCCACTCCCCCCCCCCCCCCCCCCCGTGAGGTGCTTAATGTCTTATGTATGTCCGCTTACAGTTCGTAAAGCCAGAAGGAAATTGACGGTCAGAAAGACAATCTCCCCTCCCCCCTTCCACCCTGATTTAAGTTCAAGAAAACAATCTAGCCCAGTTTTAAGAAAGTTGTGAAGATGTTTGTCAAAAGAACTTTGTTGTCTTAGCTCAGTGGTTCTTAACCTGGGTATGACCGAACCCCCAGGGGTTCGGCGTAGGTCAAGACACACACGACTCATATGTTTCACGCTCGGATTTTGTCAATGTGGACGATAGAACTATTAAGAAAGATTCAATGAAAGCGCATATGAAACAGATGGGGTTCAACACCTTCAAAAAGGTTAAGTACCACTGTCTTACTTGCTTAATATTTTAAAAGATAACATTTCTTCTTTTTCTGTAAAAATTAAAATCAAACGCGAAAGCATAAGATTCAACCGCTGTTGCATGCTCAGCAAAAAGATTTCTCTAATTTACACTGAACTAGATAACTAAATGTTGCGCTATTATATACTGTTGTTAATTTATGAGAACCTGTATCGATGTGGGAAAAGGCGCAACGCGCGCAAGTACATTAACCTCGCGCTTGTAAATTATTATTCAAGACCTACCCTATGCTAATGCATAGGAAATAGTGCATTAGATGTTTTAGCGGGGTGTATTGATTCAGTGAGAGAAATAATTGCCAACACAGTGTCTATTTTATCGGGGATATGCTGTGTTTGTCTTTATAGACTTGACTGGGTGTTATTAGTGTGCTATCGTGTATGTGTCAAGTGCGTGTAGACGTGAATGTGTCACGTGTATGTAGACGTGTAATGTGTTTTGTGTGTAAACGTGAATGTGTCACGTGTGTGTAGACGTGTAATGTGTCACGTGTGTTCCATGTACCAGCAAGACAAATTTGACCAAAGTCGAACTCAACCAAAGCCAAAAAAAAGCCAAATTTGACCGAAACCAAATTTGACCAAAGCCAAATTTGACCAAAGCCATTTTTCGATTTCGCAAGCCAAATTTGACCAAAGCCAAATTTGACCAAAGCAAAATTTGATCAAAGCCCAATTCGACCAAAGCCCAATTCGACCAAAGCCCAATTTAACCAATCCAAATTCGACCAAAGCCCAATTTGACCAAAGTCTTGACAGGAAAAGCCAGAAGATGGCGCTACTCACAGTGACCTAATTTACTCTCATCAAAGCCGCCTGACAAAACGAAATCCCAGATCGAAGATTTGTTTCGATCATTAGTTTCTCTCTCTACATTTTGGTCGTCTCGATAATTAGACGTGACCGGAAATTCCGGTCCACATAGCCGGTCTTACGTCTTTTAATGCTAACCCTTAGCCGGCCAGTCGCTCTTACGGCTTTCGTTTTAACTCTTAGCTGGTGTTATGGCTTTTAGTGTTTATCTTTAGCCGGCGTTTTAGTGCAAACCTTTAGCCGGTTAGCCGGTCTTACGGTTCTTTAGCGTTATCCTTTAACCGGTCGTATTGCTCTTTAGCGTTAACCTTTAGCCGGTATTATGGCTTTTAGTGTTAACCTTTAGCCGGTCTTATGGCTTTTAATATTAACCTTTAGCCGGTATTATGGCTTTTAGCGTTAACCTTTAGCCGGTCTTATGGCTTTTAGTGTTAACCTTTAGCCGGTCTTATAGCTTTTAGTGTTAACTTTTAGCCGGTCTTATGGCTTTTAGTGTTAACCTTTAGCCGGTCTTATGGCTTTTAGTGTTAACTTTTAGCCGGTCTTATGGCTTTTAGTGTTGACCTTTAGCCGGTCTTATGGCTTTTAGTGTTAACCTTTAGCCGGTATTATGGCTTTTAGTGTTAACGTTATGCCGGTCTTATGGCTTTTAGTGTTAACTTTTAGCCGATCTCGTCCTTTATAGTATTAACCTTCTCTTTATTAAAAATATTGTATTTGAATTAATGTTATTATTAATTTTTTTAAAAAGTACTATACTTGTTAAAATGTGTGAGGTTCATGAATTCGATACCCAGTATCGCCAAGTAACTTGTATTCGGCAACACCAGCCCTGACATAGTAATTTCACGGATCAAGCGATGATTTAGTACTTATCCTTTCTCCAACAGGACAGTATCGAATCCTTTTTTTTTTTTCCTGACAACAATACCGACTAAAAAAAAAATGTGTTATGAGACTTTATGAATGAATCATCGTCCTTTGTAGGTAGCAGTGTCTGTTGTTGTTTGAGGAATCTTGTCTTATGGATAACTTATAAAAAAAAACAACAAAGGGACAAGTCAGTCTCCAAACAGATACAGCCGAGTGTTGTATGTGTGTGAGAATGTGTGTGAATGTATTTGAGTGTATGTGGTTTAGTGTGTGTGTGAGTGTCTGGGTGGGTGTATTTGTGTGTGAGTGTTTGTATGTGGTAGTGTGTGTGAGTGTGTGTGAGTGTATATACATGTGGGGAGTGTGTGGGGGTGTGGTGCGTTTCAAAGCGTTTGAGTGCGTGTACGTGTGTGAGTGAGTGAGTGTGTATTTGTTTTTGTGTGAATGTGTGTGTATGAGTGAGTGTTTGAGGTTTGAGTGTGTTAGTGTGTATGAGAGTTTTATGTCTGTGTGTGTGTGTGTGTGCTAGAAAAATAAAAACAACAGCAACAACAACAAAGCCAGCCAACAGTTGTTATCATATCGATGCCCCCCCTACCCCCTCACCCACAAGAAATTATTTCCCGTCATCCCTGCTTGTATTGTTGGTACCTGACAGATTCTATCAATACACATTTTTTTACACGACTCGTTGTGTGAGATATTTTATTCAAGGGAAGCAACAACTATCGCAACACGCTTATCTTTCCCTGCCTACCTTCCCCACTCCAAACCCGCCCTGAAGCAAATTCTCGTTAAAAAAAAATTGCCCCACAGAAAAATTAATGTGAGCAATTTTTAACATGACGCCATTAAATTATTTGGTGATGTACTGTTAGTCGCCGGGGGGGGGGGGGGGGGGGGGGGAGGAGGGGGTGTCTCGTAATATATTAAAGCCTACACTACGCGGTACTGGTAGAAACAGAGAGAAAAAAAACCTTGATGAATTTTGAAGCCAGAAAGTCCCCCATGAGAGTTATGAAATCCATCACAACCCCCCCCCCCCCCCACCCCTCACGACTTGAGGTCACGTGACGGGAGGTCACCCAGCCACCAGTGTCCTCGTTATGATGCCATCAGTTTGGTACAGTTGCCATTTCTCTCGGCTGCCGGAATTTCCCAAGCTGTTTGCCGGAATATTCTCACTGGTACCCGGTCCTGGCCCTTGGTCATCCTAAGCTAGCGCTTCTAACACATTTTTTCTTTTAAGTCATTTCTCATTTGTTTGTGCGGATTTTGCAATTTACCCATACATATACGTATAGGAATATGCATACATATGACGCATAATAATATGCCGACTCTCGAAATCGAGATTCGACAACCTTCCTGAGTCGGAGGTTTTGCAATCATGTCTGTGTGTCGGCCTCTGTGTGTGTGTGTGTGTGTGTGTGTAAACACCATCACCTAATTACTGTTTTAGTTAGGTGGATGAGAGTTTCATACATAAATATTAAACCCTATACTTAGATTTCTTTCAATTTTTTTTAGCGATTTCCGGTTACCGGAAGTGATACTTACTCTTTTTCAGGTTTCTCAAAAACCGATAACTTTAGTAACGTTTCAGTAACGGTTGCTTCTATCAACCTTTTGAGCAATTTTGGTAACTGGAAGTGGCGCTTTTCTCTTTTTTACGGTATCCCAAAAAAAAAAAAAACCCATCAAAATTCGATAATTGTTAACTTTCTCGTATACAGAGTATAGTGGAAGTATTGTAATCGTGCTGAATAATTAACAAATATTTTGACAGTAAAACCTTGCGATCTGTAAAAATGTATAGCCTGACCGACAGTCGGTGGCGGGGACCGAGACCAAAGACTGTATAGCATCGACAACGCAATGCTAAGTCACGTTCGACAGCTTTGACTTAAGTCAAACCCAGTCATGGTTGATCGTTTAAATTGACTCCAGAACCTAAAGGCCTCACTCTTTACCCTCGTTCCTAAACACTAAGTCGTCACTTCCGGGTTAGGGGATCGGCGTGGTCGAGTCGGTAAAGCTCATGGTTGCTTAACCGAAAAGTCCTGAGTTCGAACCCTCGGGCAGATGAGGCTCTTTAGCTGGGGACAGCCACTCTTCTAGGAGAGACAACTCCAAAATCAAACAACTGCTGCCTTGTAGTTTGTTCTCGGTTGGACAAAGGCTATGGAAGCAAAACCAACAAGAAAAGCAGGCTGAAATCGGAGTCGATGGGAGTCAATGGCCTCAATGTGGGAAGAGAAACACTGACCCTAGAACACATATGCCTCCCACACCCCGGGAAGAAATAAAAAAAGATATAAAATTTAAATAGAAAACATATACTTTAACCAGTATCTCCCCCCCCCCCCGTCGAGAAAACAAAGTCTGAACGAAACACTGTTCGTTGATAGTTTAACGCTATGATCACGTGATCGTTCCTATATTCTCGCAGACTCTGTTTGACACGTGCAAACACAACAACTCACGTGTTAGTAAACAAACGACGTAACACGCACACGTAGGTTCTATTTATCTCCATACACTCGTGTTTCCCCACCCTGTTATTAAGTTCCAATCGCGAGCGCCCCCTGCCCTAACACATTAGGATGAAACGAGCCAGGAGTAGGCTGAATGAAGCGCCCCCTAGCGGAGATACTCCCCCAGGGGGCGCTTCATGACCTGGCTCATTGACGAGTCGGCTCATAACGTAGAGCCACTAGGGATCGCTGCTAAACACGAGGTACTTGTAGGGGCAGTTGGATAATATTATTTGTGGGATTTAAATTTCCAAAAAATTCGAAACTTAAAAGCCCCCCAATGTGAATAGTCTCTAAAAGTTTTTCAAAAACGTGTATGGTCAGAGGCGTAGCGACTCTTCCCGGCGCCCGGGTACAAACTTTCGATTTGCACCCCCCCTCAAACTTTCGATTTGCACCCCCGCCCCTCGAACTTTCAATTTGTTTTTCCAACCCATTGTGGCGCCCTCCTAAGGTCGGCGCCCGGGGACATATGTCCCCCCCCCCCCCGCCCCCTCGCTACGCCTCTGTGTGTGGTTTTTATTAAAACAAATGTGGTAATAAGACACGATTGTGTGGTTTTTGTATGGCTTTACTAAAGATTGGACGTATGTCATGTTTTTTTTTATTATTTTGGGTAACTAAACAAAATTTGAAGTGAAGCTAGAGTAAAAATCATTTAATAATATTACGATTTGAATGTAATGTAAATAAAAACAATAAAACATACTTGTTTTCTGTAGTAAAACACTAGTTGCTTTTTACTTTAAAATATACAGATTGAAGGACAGACAGACCAATGGACAGACAGACATAATAAATAAACAAAAGGTTTTAATAAAAAAAATTCTTAGAAATAATTAAAAATAATTATTTATTTGTTTTAGTTACTTCCCATTTAGAATTCCGAACCAACCAAGGGAAAAAACTTATAAATGTTTTAAAAAGTCAACAGTTTTTTTAGTGCTATTATAGCTAAAATAATTATACTCATTCATTATTTATTAAAAATAAATAATACATTTTGTTTATAATTATTAGTATATTTTGTTACATTTATTGGAATTAAAACAAATACTTCACAACTTTATTTAAAATATAAAGCAGTAGTCATGTTAAATATATTACAATTTTATAAGTGAAATTTAAAAGTTAAAGTGCGCTCCATAAGCCTTTCACACGATTTACAGACAAGTCTTAAAACATGATTTCATTACTGACAAGTTTATAGCATGGTTAATTGACTGACAAATTTATACAATGATTTCTTTACTGACAAGTTTATAGCATGATTTCACTATTGACAAGTCTTCAGCATTATTCTATTACTAACAAGTCTTTAGCATGAAGTTATTACTAACAAGTGTTTAGCATGATTTCATTACTAACAATTCTTTAGCATGATTTCATTACTAACAAGTATTTAGCATGATTTCATTACTAACAAGTCTATCATTGCGTTGTATTAAATCATCAACCACACCGTAACACCATGAGAAGGTGTTGGGTGTACTTACACACAAACTGTGCGGTATGTAATTTGTAACAAGTCTCCTTTCATTCTACTTTTTAAAAAGCTCCGAAACAAACACGTTTTTTTTTTTTAAATCTATTTTTGTTCTATACTCTTTCAGCTAGAGTAAAAAAAAAAATCACAGATTTTTCCTTTTAAATTGTGAAATGTGATGTCCTTGAATCCACGGAAAAAAAAAACCATGTCGGATGTGAGGTCACCTTTATTGCCCTTGTCAATTTTAATTGTAGTTACCTCCCCTTGGTCGCTTTCAACTTAAGACCGATTCGTCTTGGTAACCCCCTTCCCCCACCTCCAACACACACCGTCCTTCCCATATCAACCGCCCCATCCCTCCCCATTCTTCACATCCCATCTCCCATATTTTATGACGTAACAACCCGTTCACCACGATGGGCGTATTGTTAACTATCAGACCGAGGTTAAATCATGTTCATTTATGTGTTAAGGGGAGATAAAACAAAAAAAAACTTAAAAAACAAGGGGAAATAATCTATGGACATTGATTTATTTTTCCCCTTGAGAAAAAAAAATAAAAAAATAAGGGCCCTTTGATCCTTGCCAGTCTTCACAAAGAAACCCATCACGGGAAATTTATAGCCCTATTTTGAAAGTCCTGCGTGGGTTTGCGAGTGTGATGGTTGCTTTGTACTAACACACAAGTAAAGATTGAAATGTACACGTTCCTCCTACGACGTTGAAGTTTTATAATAGGAATACGCATTTCAACTCTACAGAGCATTGTAGTTACATTTTTTTTTCTAAACGTGTAAATTATACTATAAATACCTGTGTTTGTAATAACCTTATACATATACCTATATACCTGTTACATTACCTGTACTTTTATCTATTACTGTACCATCACGTGTTCCCAATATATATATATATATATATATATATATATATATATATATATATATATATATATATATATATATATATATATATATATATATATATATATATATATATATATATATATATATATATATATATATGTGTGTGTGTGTGTGTGTGTGTATGTCTACTGAAACACTCCACTCACACATTCAGTCTGTTTATTGAGGTAGCAATCGCAGTGAATCGTAAATTATCGTAAATTGTAAACAAAAAAATTCTTCTTAATTTTTCATACACCAATATCCCCCCCTCCTTCCCCTTCACACAACAACCACCCCTTCCCCCACACTCTAATTCCTAGTTACGGTATTCTTGCATACAGCACCTAGTTTGGAATCCAGGAAATGATTTTTTTCTCTCTTCTCTGATTTCTTCTCCAGAACGAAGAAGTTAGACCAAACATTGGAACAGCGGCAGACATCGGCATCGAAGGAAGAGCACTCTACGGATTAATGACCAGAGTTACGGTTCTTTGGTGGAACAAATAGGCCAATGAAAAGAAAAAATAATTTCGTAAACTTGCAGAAAAACGGCCTAAGTGAAAATTGTGAAATAAAATTTTTAATCAAAATTAAGAGCAGATTAAATATTATTTGTGCTTAATCTGGATTATCGATAATCTGTGCATTGATTTCATAAGTGTGGATGGAAGTAAAGTATTCAGAAAACCGGATGTTTAATAAATAGTCAATAGCAGTCTAAAAATAGATTCGCTCAAAGACACGTGGACTAGATTTATTTGTTTTGAACACAAAATATTGAAATATTTGAACCTAAGAAAGCACTGTGTCTATGTTGTTGTTGAGGCAATCTGTAACGTATCCACGCATTTTTTTTTAAACATTGATACTATCAAGTTTTGAACATTGATAATATCAAGTTTGGGTAAATCAATTTTTTGTTAAAGGTGCAAAACAACTGCAGACATGTTCCTATCGTCAAGTTGAGATACGTGTTAATCGTTTTTTTTTTTTACCTGGGTGATGACCTGAGTGAAAGACAGCAAGACAAGTCTACTTTCTCTTTTCATTATCGCCCCCTACCCCCACACTCCCCCCCCCCACAACAGGTAAATGGTTTTAAGTTCCCCCTACCTGAGTGACGTTTTATGATGTGGCGATAAAATGGGAGGGGGGTCGGAGGGGTGGGAAGGGTCACGTGTTCACCGTGTGAGAAGATTAATATTTAGACCGGCGTTGGTGAAAAACCTGGCCACATAGGCTACAACAATGGCTGGTTGGTTTTCTGCGGAGGTGCAATTGTTCCGGCCCATGCTTCTATAACAGGATAGGAGGTACAATTGTTCTGTGGATAGGAGGTACAATTGGTCTGTGGATAGGAGGTACAATTGGTCTGTGGATAGGAGGTACAATTGTTCTGTGTATAGCAGGTACAATTGTTCTGTGGATAGGAGGTACAATTGTTCTGTGGATAGGAGGTACAATTGTTTTGTGGATAGCAGGTACAATTGTTTTGGCCCTCGTTTCTATAACAGGATAGGAGGTACAATTGTTCTGTGAATAGGAGGTACAATTGGTCTGTGGATAGGAGGTACAATTTTGTTCTGTGGATAGGAGGTACAATTGTTCTGTGGATAGGAGGTACAATTGTTCTGTGGATAGGAGGTACAATTGTTCTGTGGATAGGAGGTACAATTGTTTTGTGGATAGCAGGTACAATTGTTTTGGCCCTCGTTTCTATAACAGGATAGGAGGTACAATTGTTCTGTGGATAAGAGGTACAATTGTTCTGTGGATAGGAGAGATACGCTAGGGTGCATCACTTCGCTTAAGTACCACTCTACAGATCGCTACACAACGCTAAAGCGCTTCACCATCTCGTGTTCTACATTACTGTAAAGTGCTACACGACGCCAAAGTGCTACACCACGCTAGAGTGCTACAAAACGCTGGAGCTACAATTTTCGTGATTACATTTATCTGCCAAACTACACACCACCAGCCTACGCCCAGTACTACAACACTTTCTAGGTGCTATACTACGCTAAAGTGCTATTCTACGCTAAAGTGCTACACTTCGCTAAAGTGCTACTACGTTCTCTACTAACCTACACACCACCATCAAAAGCCTAGTGCTACAATACATCTAGGTGCTACATCGAATACAGCTGTAGCAATACACTCCATAGCACCGGAAAGGCTTATGTTTTGAGCTGAAATCTAATTCATTGATTTATTGTGCTGTGATACATTTCTTTACACGTGAATTCAATTGTATTCCTTAAAACATTTCAGTGGAGTTGTTTCTTATCTAGTGTGTTCCAGATAAACTTTTAACACCCCCAGGTGCGTTGTCAATGCCAAACACCATTCACATTTCTAGACACTCCCATTGAAACTATTGTAGACTCCCATTGAAACTATTCTAGACTCCCATTGAAACTATTCTAGACTCCCATTGAAACTATTGTAGACTCCCATTAAAGCTATTCTATGCTTACATTAAAGCTATTCTAGACTCCCATTGAAACTATTGTAGACTCCCATTAAAGCTATTCTATGCTTACATTAAAGCTATTCTAGACTCCCATTGAAACTATTGTAGACTCCCATTAAAGCTATTCTATGCTTACATTAAAGCTATTCTAGACTCCCATTGAAACTATTCTAGACTCCCATTAAAGCTATTCTAGACACTCCCATTGAAACTATTCTAGACTCCCATTAAAGCTATTCTAGACTCCCATTGAAACTATTCTAGACTCCCATTAAAGCTATTCTAGGCTTACATTAAAGCTATTCTAGACTCCCATTGAAACTATTCTAGACTCCCATTAAAGCTATTCTAGACTCCCATTGAAACTATTCTAGACTCCCATTAAAGCTATTCTAGACACTCCCATTGAAACTATTCTAGACTCCCATTAAAGCTATTCTAGACACTCCCATTGAAACTATTCTAGACTCCCATTAAAGCTATTCTAGGCTTACATTAAAGCTATTCTAGACTCCCATTGAAACTATTCTAGACTCCCATTAAAGCTATTCTAGACTCCCATTGAAACTATTCTAGACTCCCATTAAAGCTATTCTAGACACTCCCATTGAAACTATTCTAGACTCCCATTAAAGCTATTCTATACTCTCCCATTAAAGCTATTCTAGATTTACATTAAAGCTTTTCTAGACTCCCCTTGAAGCTATTCTAGGCTTACATTAAAGCTATTCAAGACTTTCATTAAAGCTATTATAGACTTACATTAAAGCTATTCTAGGCTTACATTAAAGCTATTCTAGACTTACATTAAAGCTATTCTAGACTTACATTAAAGCTATTCTAGGCTTACATTAAAGCTATTGTAGACTTACATTAAAGCTATTCTAGACTTACATTAATTAAAGTATTCAGGATCCCCCAATTATAGCTATTCTAGACTCCCATTAAATCTATTGTAGACTCTCCCATTAAAGCTATTCAAGACTTACAAAAAAACTATTATAGAATACAATTCCAGTCTTATTTATGTATATAACCCATACTATTACAGAAACGATCTTAATCATATGATCTTATTTCACATGCTAAAATACATTACAACTAGTAAATCGTAATCCTTTGTTCAATATTATAGTGCATTTAAATCTATTGTTTTCATAGCTTTTTCTCTAAATAAAGAATTTAATTTTAGCTATATTGAATAGGTTTAAGAGGATATAAATATATCGACGGTATATTTTCTCCCGTTTGGATTCAGAATACACGGAAATCCACTCAGTCTAGAAAAATAAATCTTGTGCTAAAAATTCTGTGACAACCAATTCAAGACAAGCGCCCGTGCTAGTTGTAGTCTGTGTGACGTCAGGTGTGCTTTCTGTGGGGATACTTTGTGCTGTGCTGGTGGGTGCTCAGTGCTCGAGGTGAAAGGTTAATCTTCTGTGACCTCTAGGGGAACTTTTTCCCTCATGATATCACACACCTCCACTAAAGGAATCGTTACCTGCGTGTGGACACTATGGGTAATTCCAGCTCTAGAAGTAAGTACTAATTGGTATAGCCTTTGTTCGTTTGTTAGTATATATATATATATATATATATATATATATATATATATATATATATATATATATATATATATATATATATATATATATAGGCCTATATATATATAGGCCTATATATATATATAGGCCTATATATATATATAGGCCTATATATATAGGCCTATATATATATATATATATATATATATATATATATATATATATATATATATATATATATATATATATATATATAGGCCTATATATATATATATATATATAGGCCTATATATATATATATATATATATATAGGCCTATATATATATATATATATATATATAGGCCTATATATATATATATAGGCCTATATATATATATAGGCCTATATATATATATATAGGCCTATATATATATGTATAGGCCTATATATATATATATATATATATATATATATATATATATATATATATATATATATATATAGGCCTATATATATATGTATAGGCCTATATATATATATAGGCCTATATATATATATATATATAGGCCTATATATATATAGGCCTATATATATAGGCCTATATATATATAGGCCTATATATATAGGCCTATATATGTATATAGGCCTATACATATATATATAGGCCTATATATATATATATAGGGCTATATATGTATATATGTGTGTGTGTATGTATATATATATATATGTATATATATTGGTTAGTATATGTGTGTATATATATGTATATAAGTGTATATATATATAATATACATTATGCATCGCCCTTATATATATATATATATATATATATATATATATATATATATATATATATATATATATATATATATACGTCTAAATTAATTAGAAACCTTAATTTAAAATTACATTCAAAAATTATTTTGCTACTAATTATTTCAGTAACCGATTCAGTTCCGTATTGTAATAATCAGATTTCTACATAATTCGGGAGAATAAAAATTTAAAACATTCTTACAAAAAAAAAGAACAACAACTCTACATAAACACAACCACTGACGTACCAACTGGAATGTAAAACGAAAATTGAATACTTGAACTGTTTATTAAAAACATTTTAGCATAGTAAAGATACCTTTGGCAATTTTAGTCTTTATTTTTTTATCTTTCTTTCTCTGGCAAAGACGTTCGTTCTAGTGGGTCATTGTTAGCTTCTATATTAAAGTTAATTTGTATCATAATATAATAGCAATCACGACTTTTCCTTAATTACCTTTAATACGACTTTCAGGTGTGCTATTTACATTGTTTGTGATATACGTCAATGTTATATTTTCCTCTACACAGATCGTATATTTATCCTGTCGCTATAGTTTTATTTAAACAGATTAGCGACTATCCCACGCCAGGCATTTTTCTGCCAAAAAAATGTGTTTAGAATTAATTAAATGATTCAGATTCTACCATTCGAATGCGAATATTTCTTTAAAACTTATATACTTCGACTGCCATCTTTCACGTGTGTCGATTTTTGAGAATTTTAATTAATTCAAACGCCACCATCTGTATTTGAAAATAAAAATACATTTCAGGCTGTTCAAAATGCATAATTTATTGGAAAAAAAAAATTATGAAAATCTTAATCAATTCAAATACCATAATTAGTTATAAAAAATTGATAAAAATTGTAGCAATTCGAATACGACAATTATTCATACAAATTGATACAAACGTTAAAAAGCTTACATACGACAATTTAGTTGTAACAACTGCTATCAATTTTAACGGCTCCAATACGACAATGTAATATAATTGTAAAATATGCTAAGAACGTTAAAAAGCTTAAATACGACAATTTAGTTGTAAAAAATGCTGAAAATTTTAAACGGCTCAAATACGCCAATTTAATTGTAAAATATGCTAAAAATGTTTAAAAGCTTAAATACGACAATTTAATTGTAAAAATTGCTGACAATTTTAGCGGCTCCAATACGACAATTTAATTGTAAAATTTGCTAAAAACGTTAAAAAGCTTAAATACAACAATTTAATTGTAAAAGTTGCTAAAAATTTTAGCGGCTCCAATACGACAATTTAATTGTAAAATATGCTAAAAATGTTAAAAAGCTGAAATACAACAATTTAATTGTAAAAAAATGCTGTACATACCAAAACAATGTATGGGGCCCCAATAACGGGTGCAGCTTATATTTAACATAGCTCACCATGTCAACAATGACCGACCAATTGTTTTATTTGCCGCGGTCATACAATGCAAGTCACGTTACCGTCTCCACATTTAGAAACATCGGTCACGTGATGTAATGCGCCCTAAACATTCCTCACCCTTAAATACTCTGTACGGGATTTACCTAAGTTTATAAATAGATCTATAGACAATGTTTTACTTGTGACGTATTCACTCCTCATGTTTTACTTGTGACGTAGCCTCTCGCCATGTTTTACATGTGACGTAATCACGAGTACACCTGTGTTGGGTTAAACAGCTACTTGTGTTGTGTGGGTGTCATGTCGTTCTGGTCCGTTTGTTTTTAAGGTCATCTCGACCTTTGACATGAGTAGAAACTGACGTCTGCTACTTGAGTGTGTTATGTTGGTGTATGGATTGGTCGCGGGGAATGTGACTTGTCCGATTACAATAAACAGGGGAAGTAACCGTCTCTAATGTCACATTACATAAGGGAAGTAACTTGTCACAATACCAATAGTAGGTGATCTATAATTTTATGATTGAAAACTGACTCTAAAACTTTTAGCAACAACAACGTAATAGCATATTCGCTCAGGGAAAGGTAACTGGTTCAAATTGCGTTTTACAAAGGGGAGGTAACTGATGGGAATCAGAAGGCGTAGCGACCGATTCTTGCGTCCGTGGCGGACTATCAACTTTTCGACCCCTTCGCCTCATGTGTATGATTATTCACAAGGATATTGGCAAAAAAAGCGCTCCCCCCCCCCCCCGTTAGGAAAGGTCGGTGGCGCTTGTTACCAACCACTGTCCATTAATGGTTTTTATGGTTCGTGTCAGACATTTGATGTAGAAAACAATTAAATAAGCCGTAAAACCGAGCAGTGGTCTATTTTCCATAGCTTTGAACGTATATACTTTTCTAATGCAGCTCAAAATTAGCTTTTTAATTATCTTTTTCCAACCCATTGCCCCCCTCCCCACCCTAAGGTCGACGCCCGGTGCGGCCGCCCCACCCACCCTCCCTTAGCCACGCCTCTGGTTGGAATATTTTATTGTGCAGGGGAATTAACTGGTCCTAATACATTTTTGGTTAGGGGAGGTAATCGCTTGATACTGTCTTATAGAATAAAAGCCGACCGGATCGACTAAATGATCTGTATGGCTGGGATGGGGGTACGAAATTAATGAGAAAAGTATTTCTTACTAGAAAAAAATATCACTAATGAGAAAAACATCTTTTATGATGAAAATATAAAATATGATGAAAATACCCCCCCCCCCCCGACCCCTTTCTGACCAACTCAAGATCTCCAGAGTTCTCTGTCCTGGGTTATTATTTGATTGCCTTCCAGATGTAGCTCATCTTTGTGGTGGCTGCGTCGTGAAAAAAAATATCATAATGAGAAAAAATATCATCAGAAAAATATCACTTGGGAGAAATATATTATGAGAAAAATATTGTGTAAAATAATGTGACAAAAATATAATGAGAAAAATATAATGAGAAAAATATAATGAGAAAAATATAATGAGAAAAATATAATGAAAAAAAAACTAATATTAGAAAAATCGTTTGTGAGAAAATTATCAATTATGAGAAAAATATCACTTACGAGAAAAATAACACTTATGAGAAAAATATTTTGCAATAAAATTATCACTTATGAGAAAAATATCACTTATGAGAAAAATAACACTTATGAGAAAAATATCACTTAAGAGAAAAATAACACTTATGAGAAAAATAGGACGTATGAGAAAAACATCACTTAAGAAAAAAAAAAGATCACTTTCATGAAATGTTGATTTAATGTCTCTCAGAGTTAAACGTCACATTTTTATTCATAAAACCTACTCAAGCCTCAGGCGCATAAGTGGGAGTGAGTGGGGCGGGGCCCCCTCCCATACTGGGAGTAACATAACCCACAACCCTTCAGACGGCAGTAAATCATACCACAGGGCTAAACCCAAACGTTAATCCTAGCTTCTCTACCACGAGAACAATACGAGTGCTCTAACGCACCAGCTTTATCCACAACACTTACCCAAGCTCTTCCGCCGTGAAGGTCAATGACCCCGTGGCTAAATATTTAACATGCGTCCCACGTCACTCTACTACATCAGTGGCCGGCAACGTGTCCGGCATCCGGCTTTTCAAACGATTGTGGGCCTTCTTAAATTTTATTATTCTTTGAAACCTATTCTCGATATAACAGTTGAAGTTTTTTTTTTTTTTTTTTTTTTTTTTTTTTTAATTTTATATGGCAGACGTTTATTTTAATGCAACGTTCATCAGAATAAGGCATCAAGACTGTAATACAACTTTAATTACTATTATTTAAACACAATATTTAAAAAAGAAATTACCTCAATCATGTAATATACAGCGTCAGTTTGCATTGCCATGTTCGCTTTAGTATTACAGTTTTCATCATCGACTTGTGAGGACTGATGCAGATTTACAATAGTAATACTTCTTTCTGACATATACTTTCATTCATTTTAAGATGGTTTACTTATACGTAATTATTTGTAAAAGAATTATTAAAGTGGCTTTCAGAAAACATTGACAACCTCTTTCTCTTTTTGCAAAGTACCTAACCGAATTTTTATATTTGAGAATAGATAATCTAAGTTTCAGTTTTAAAGTGACGAAAAATTAACTGTTTATGTCCAAACGTTATCTGTGTACATAGTCCAAGATGGAGATTTTCACCTTATGATTGTCTCACTTTTGTCTTCTAACTGTACAAGACAAAGACTGTCCCCCATTTGATTACAAATGTCAACAGTGAATATGTCCAAAATTGTCTCCCTTTAGCATAATGTTCATGATAAAGATCGAGGTTTTAAATGTCAGCAGTGTAGTCTAGTTGTTAATTAAAATGTGCTCAACCAAGATCCAAAATTGTCTTCCTTTTGTTTACAATTTCCACACAGAAAATTGTCTCCCTTTCGTCTAACATGCCCACGGTAAGAATTGTTTCCCTTTTGTTTAAAATGTCCACTGTGAGAATTATCTCCCTTTTGTCTAAAATGTCCACGACGAAGATTCTCTCCCTTTAGTCACTGTGAAAATTGTCTCTCATCTTTTGGACTAAAATATTTAGAATCGTCTCCCTTATGTCTAAAATGTCCACTTTGTCTCCCTTTTAGTCACTGTGAGAATCGTCTCATCTTTTGGACCGTGAAGATCGTCTCCCTTTTGTCTAAAATATTGAGAATTATCTCCCTTGTTAATCTCACCATCGAACTGTTGTCGCCTCCAGTCTGAATACTGTGGCGCGAAACTTTATGATTCTCTCCTTAAATGTAGTGTAGCTGCAGGCAACACAGAGACGGCCCCTGGTTGGTCGAATCAGATCACGTGACTAATTATAATAAAGGATAGATGTGCGATTGATGATATCGGAGGTTCAGAATTCGCTACGACGTGTCGGGTATGGGTCAGGTTTCTGTGTGTTATCTGATTTGTACTTTAGATGGGACTGTTCGGGTCTGGTAAGGAGAAGTTTTGTATTTTAGATGGGACTGTTCGGGTCTGGTAAGGAGAAGTTTTGTATTTTAGATGGGACTGTTCGGGTCAGGCAAGGAGAAGTTTTGTACTTTAGATGGGACTGTTCGGGTCAGGCAAGGAGAAGTTTTGTATTTTAGATGGGACTGTTCGGGTCAGGCAAGGAGAAGTTTTGTATTTTAGATGGGACTGTTCGGGCCTGGTATGGGGAAGTTTTGTATTTTAGATGGGACTGTTCGGGTCTGGTAAGGAGAAGTTTTGTATTTTAGATGGGACTGTTCGGGTCAGGCAAGGAGAAGTTTGTATTTTAGATGGGACTGTTCGGGTCAGGCAAGGAGAAGTTTTGTATTTTAGATGGGACTGTTCGGGTCTGGTAAGGAGAAGTTTTGTATTTTAGATGGGACTGTTCGGGTCAGGCAAGGAGAAGTTTTGTATTTTAGATGGGACTGTTCGGGTCAGGCAAGGAGAAGTTTTGTATTTTAGATGGGACTGTTCGGGTCAGGCAAGGAGAAGTTTTGTATTTTAGATGGGACTGTTCGGGTCAGGCAAGGAGAAGTTTTGTATTTTAGATGGGACTGTTCGGGTCAGGCAAGGAGAAGTTTTGTATTTTAGATGGGACTGTTCGGGTCAGGCAAGGAGAAGTTTTGTATTTTAGATGGGACTGTTCGGGTCTGGTAAGGGAAAGATTTGTACTTTAGAAGGGACTGTTCGGGTCTGGTAAGGAGAAGTTTTGTATTTTAGATGGGACTGTTCGGGTCAGGTAAGGAGAAGTTTTGTATTTTAGATGGGACTGTTCGGGCCTGGTAAGGAGAAGTTTTGTATTTTAGATGGGACTGTTCGGGTCAGGTAAGGAGAAGTTTTGTATTTTAGATGGGACTGTTTGGGTCAGGCAAGGAGAAGTTTTGTATTTTAGATAAGACTATTCGGGTCAGGCAAGGAGAAGTTTGTATTTTAGATGGGACTGTTCGGGTCTGGTAAGGAGAAGTTTTGTATTTTAGATGGGACTGTTCGGGTCAGGCAAGGAGAAGTTTTGTAT
This sequence comes from Physella acuta, assembly GCF_028476545.2. Classification (NCBI taxonomy): domain Eukaryota; kingdom Metazoa; phylum Mollusca; class Gastropoda; family Physidae; genus Physella; species Physella acuta. Next base: position 20,099 of record NW_026732265.1, read on the forward strand.
TTTAGATGGGACTGTTCGGGTCAGGCAAGGAGAAGTTTTGTATTTTAGATGGGACTGTTCGGGTCAGGCAAGGAGAAGTTTTGTATTTTAGATGGGACTGTTCGGGTCTGGCAAGGAGAAGTTTTGTATTTTAGATGGGACTGTTCGGGTCAGGCAAGGAGAAGTTTTGTATTTTAGATGGGACTGTTCGGGCCTGGTATGGGGAAGTTTTGTATTTTAGATGGGACTGTTCGGGTCTGGTAAGGAGAAGTTTTGTATTTTAGATGGGACTGTTCGGGTCAGGCAAGGAGAAGTTTGTATTTTAGATGGGACTGTTCGGGTCAGGCAAGGAGAAGTTTTGTATTTTAGATGGGACTGTTCGGGTCTGGTAAGGAGAAGTTTTGTATTTTAGATGGGACTGTTCGGGTCAGGCAAGGAGAAGTTTTGTATTTTAGATGGGACTGTTCGGGTCAGGCAAGGAGAAGTTTTGTATTTTAGATGGGACTGTTCGGGTCAGGCAAGGAGAAGTTTTGTATTTTAGATGGGACTGTTCGGGTCAGGCAAGGAGAAGTTTTGTATTTTAGATGGGACTGTTCGGGTCAGGCAAGGAGAAGTTTTGTATTTTAGATGGGACTGTTCGGGTCAGGCAAGGAGAAGTTTTGTATTTTAGATGGGACTGTTCGGGTCTGGTAAGGGAAAGATTTGTACTTTAGAAGGGACTGTTCGGGTCTGGTAAGGAGAAGTTTTGTATTTTAGATGGGACTGTTCGGGTCAGGTAAGGAGAAGTTTTGTATTTTAGATGGGACTGTTCGGGCCTGGTAAGGAGAAGTTTTGTATTTTAGATGGGACTGTTCGGGTCAGGTAAGGAGAAGTTTTGTATTTTAGATGGGACTGTTTGGGTCAGGCAAGGAGAAGTTTTGTATTTTAGATAAGACTATTCGGGTCAGGCAAGGAGAAGTTTGTATTTTAGATGGGACTGTTCGGGTCTGGTAAGGAGAAGTTTTGTATTTTAGATGGGACTGTTCGGGTCAGGCAAGGAGAAGTTTTGTATTTTAGATGGGACTGTTCGGGTCAGGCAAGGAGAAGTTTTGTATTTTAGATGGGACTGTTCGGGTCAGGCAAGGAGAAGTTTTGTATTTTAGATGGGACTGTTCGGGTCTGGCAAGGAGAAGTTTTGTATTTTAGATGGGACTGTTCGGGTCAGGCAAGGAGAAGTTTTGTATTTTAGATGGGACTGTTCGGGTCAGGCAAGGAGAAGTTTTGTATTTTAGATGGGACTGTTCGGGTCAGGCAAGGAGAAGTTTTGTATTTTAGATGGGACTGTTCGGGTCAGGCAAGGAGAAGTTTTGTATTTTAGATGGGACTGTTCGGGTCAGGCAAGGAGAAGTTTTGTATTTTAGATGGGACTGTTCGGGTCAGGCAAGGAGAAGTTTTGTATTTTAGATGGGACTGTTCGGGCCTGGTAAGGAGAAGTTTTGTATTTTAGATGGGACTGTTCGGGCCTGGTAAGGAGAAGTTTTGTATTTTAGATGGGACTGTTCGGGTCTGGTAAGGGAAAGATTTGTACTTTAGAAGGGACTGTTCGGGTCTGGTAAGGAGAAGTTTTGTATTTTAGATGGGACTGTTCGGGTCAGGCAAGGAGAAGTTTTGTATTTTAGATGGGACTGTTCGGGTCAGGTAAGGAGAAGTTTTGTATTTTAGATGGGACTGTTCGGGCCTGGTAAGGAGAAGTTTTGTATTTTAGATGGGACTGTTCGGGTCAGGTAAGGAGAAGTTTTGTATTTTAGATGGGACTGTTCGGGTCTGGTAAGGAGAAGTTTTGTATTTTAGATGGGACTGTTCGGGTCTGGTAAGGGAAAGTTTTGTATTTTAGATGGGACTGTTCGGGTCTGGTAAGGGAAAGATTTGTACTTTAGATGGGACTGTTCGGGTCTGGTAAGGAGAAGTTTTGTATTTTAGATGGGACTGTTCGGGTCTGGTAAGGGAAAGATTTGTACTTTAGATGGGACTGTTCGGGTCTGGTAAGGGAAAGATTTGTACTTTAGATGGGACTGTTCGGGTCTGGTAAGGAGAAGTTTTGTATTTTAGATGGGACTGTTCGGGTCTGGCAAGGAGAAGTTTTGTATTTTAGATGGGACTGTTTGGGTCTGGTAAGGAGAAGTTTTGTATTTTAGATGGGACTGTTCGGGTCTGGTAAGGAGAAGTTTTGTATTTTAGATGGGACTGTTCGGGTCTGGCAAGGAGAAGTTTTGTATTTTAGATGGGACTGTTCGGGTCTGGTAAGGAGAAGTTTTGTATTTTAGATGGGACTGTTCGGGTCTGGTAAGGAGAAGTTTTGTATTTTAGATGGGACTGTTCGGGTCTGGTAAGGGAAAGATTTGTACTTTAGAAGGGACTGTTCGGGTCTGGTAAGGGAAAGATTTGTACTTTAGAAGGGACTGTTCGGGTCTGGTAAGGGAAAGATTTGTACTTTAGAAGGGACTGTTCGGGTCTGGTAAGGGAAAGATTTGTACTTTAGAAGGGACTGTTCGGGTTTGGTAAGGGGAAGTTTTGCACTTCACATGGGACTGTTTGGGTCTGGCAAAGGGAAGTTTTGTACTTCAGATGATACTGTTCGGGTCAGGTATGGGGAAGTATTTTTGATGGTACTGTTCGAGTCTAGCAAGGGAAAGTTTTGTACTTTACATTGGACTGTTCGGGTGTGGTAAGGGATAGTTTTGTAGTCTCCCCCTTCAGACAAAATAAGAAAACAAACCCGCCCATCCCGCAGCCTTTAATTTTAATTTTTTTTTCTCCAAATTACGATCTGTTAATGGTTTAAAAAAAGGGGATTTAATGGAAAATCTTTCAGGCATTTTTTACGATGTGGAGGGGAGGGGGGGGGGCAGATCCACGACACTGCGTCCCTAGATCAACTGCCCTCGACGAAATAGAAAAAAAGATATCTTTTATATAAAAAATCGAAAAATATATGTTGTATGAAAAATCGAAAAGTAGGCCTATATGTTTTAGATAAAAAAGTAGAAAACTATATTATTTATAAAACTATAAAAATACATATTATATACAAAAATATACTTTTCCCAGCGTCCGTCCCATAAAATTTTAAGCGCGCCCCAGAAAGTTACACCACCCCCCCCCCCCCCCCCCCCCCCCCGGAATATAATGTCTGAAATAACCCCCGATCAACCGTTTCATAAATTACAATGGAAAACTGTCCGGGTCTTTAAAAACGTTTTATGCCAGAGTCATGTATCTCTGTGGCGGGGTTTTAATTTATCAGTTCCCACGAACGAAACGGTGATCGATTGAAATCAATACATATCGATCGACATTTGATAAAGAACGCGGAGAAAAAAAGCAATTTCCTCCGCAGTATAATCTTTTGTTATGTTGTGTGTGTGTCGTTTTGTGTGTCGGTGTGTGTGTGGGGGGGGGGGGGGGATGAGAGTGCTGATAATAAATCAGCAATCGAGTCGTGTTGGCTGATATCTGTGTTCTATTACAATCTTCCCATTCTTCACTGTTTAATTGAACGGGAAATGACGTCATCAGTTTTTGAGTAGGTCCCATGACTGTTAAAGTCGGTATCTCTACGCTATGCGGGCATAACTGCTGTTTATATTTTCACGCGAAATTTTTATGTCACATTTTTAGTTTGAGAAATTAATTTTTATGTGTCCACAAACTTATGTTAGATACTTGAGATAGACAAATTAATTTTATTTCTATGAGTAAACACAATTATGTCAGATATTTTTAGGGTTAACAATGAAATGTGTTTGTACGCAGAGGCGTAGCGAGGGGGGGGGGGGGGCGGGGGGTGCGGACCGCACCGGGTGACACCATTTAGAAGGGTGACATCAAGGCAAAAAATAGCAAAATATATGGATAAAAATTTGAGGGGAGGGGTGCAAATCGAACGTTTGAAGGGGGAGGGTGCAAATCGAAAATTTGAGGGGGGGGGGTGCAAATCGAATATTTGAAAGTTTATCCCCGGGAAGGGTCGCTACGCCTCTGGGGGGTGACACCATTAAGTGCCGGACCGGGTGACACCCGACCTCGCTACGCCACTGTATGTACCCAAAACGTATGTCAGCCATTTTAGAGCGAGAAATTATTTCTAGAATCTATACGTACACACGAAATAGACTTGAAAAGCTGGTTCCAAATGGTTCCAAATTTGTGTTGCCAGAAAGCATATTTTTCAAGTAAAATTTAATATTTTATGACATTTGTGTAGTAAGAACAAAATTACTCCCGGTTTCATTAAGGCTAGAAATAGTCAAGTATGGACTGAGTTCCTAGCGTTCAGATGGAACGCGTGGTGGGACGGTAGAGTACACAACTGCTAGCCCAAAAGTCTTGGGGTCGGGTCCCAGATCTTTAGTCACTAGGACGTCCCTGAGTCACCCAGCTCTGATGGGTACCCGACTCACGTAAGGGAAAGTAAAAGCAGCTGGGCATAGTGCTGACCACACTATCCCCTGCAAACGCCGAGGTCACACAAACAGATGAACTCTACTTCACCTACCCTAACTGACATTCAGGTTGTGCCAAAAAAGGCAAAGCTCTAATCTAGAATCTTCCGTCACGACATCCACAGGTCACGTACACGTGGAGGGGGGGGGGGAGGGCTAATCAGACGATCGTCTGCAATCAGTCACCACCAGGCCGTTCATCATTGTGTCCGCTTGTTTGTGTGACGGTGGCCGGACTAAACTGGCCAGGTGACAGCTGGGGAGTGGGATGAAACCAGCCTGGCAAGTCTGAAATATGGAGAGTAAATAGTCTTGTCAACACGGTGATGGGTCTGGTGGGAGGGGGGGGGGAGCTGGGTGGTTCTCACATTGATTAATGGGGGTAGACGGTTAACTGTTTTCATAGTGGTCGGGGGTGGGGGGTCAGCTATACTTACACTGGTCAGTGGTGAAGGTCAACTGTCCTCACACTGGGGGTCAACTGTCCTCACATTGGGGGTCAACTGTCCTCCTCACACTGGGGGTCAACTGTCCTCCTCACACTGGGGGTCAACTGTCCTCCTAACACTGGGGGTCAACTGTCCTCACACTGGAGGTCAACTGTCCTCCTCACACTGGGGGTCAACTGTCCTCCTCACACTGGGGGTCAACTGTCCTCCTCACACTGGGGGTCAACTGTCCTCCTCACACTGGGGGTCAACTGTCCTCCTCACACTGGGGGTCAACTGTCCTCACACTGGGGGTCAACTGTCCTCACACTGGGGGTCAACTGTCCTCCTCACACTGGGGGTCAACTGTCCTCCTCACACTGGGGGTCAACTGTCCTCACACTGGGGGTCAACTGTCCTCACACTGGGGGTCAACTGTCCTCCTCACACTGGGGGTCAACTGTCCTCCTCACACTGGGGGTCAACTGTCCTCCTCACACTGGGGGTCAACTGTCCTCACACTGGGGGTCAACTGTCCTCACACTGGGGGTCAGCTGTCCTTACACTGGGGGTCAACTGTCCTCACACTGGGGGTCAACTGTCCTCCTCACACTGGGGGTCAACTGTCCTCCTCACACTGGGGGTCAACTGTCCTCCTCACACTGGGGGTCAACTGTCCTCACATTGGGGGTCAGCTGCCCTCACAATGGGGGTCAACTGTCCTCACACTGGGGATCAACTGCCCTCACAATGGGGGTCAGCTGTCCTTACACTGGGGGTCAACTGTCCTCCTCACACTGGGGGTCAACTGTCCTCCTCACACTGGGGGTCAACTGTCCTCCTCACACTGGGGGTCAACTGTCCTCCTCACACTGGGGATCAACTGTCCTCCTCACACTGGGGGTCAACTGTCCTCCTCACACTGGGGGTCAACTGTCCTCCTCACACTGGGGGTCAGCTGTCCTTACACTGGGGGTCAACTGTCCTCCTCACACTGGGGATCAACTGTCCTCACACTGGGGGTCAACTGTCCTCCTCACACTGGGGGTCAACTGTCCTCCTCACACTGGGGGTCAACTGTCCTCCTCACACTGGGGGTCAACTGTCCTCCTCACACTAGGGGTCAACTGTCCTCACACCGGGGGTCAACTGTCCTCACACCGGGGGTCAACTGTCCTCCTCACACTGGGGGTCAACTGTCCTCCTCACACTGGGGGTCAACTGTCCTCCTCACACTGGGGGTCAACTGTCCTCACACTGGGGGTCAACTGTCCTCCTCACACTAGGGGTCAACTGTCCTCACACTGGGGGTCAACTGTCCTCACACTGGGGGTCAACTGTCCTCCTCACACTGGGGGTCAACTGCCCTCACACTGGGGGTCAACTGTCCTCACACTGGGGGTCAACTGTCCTCACACTGAGTCAACTGTCCTCCTCACACTGGGGGTCAAATGTCCTCACACTGGGGGTCAACTGTCCTCACACTGGGGTTCAACTGTCCTCACACTGGGGGTCAACTGTCCTCACACTGGGGGTCAACTGTCCTCCTCACACTGGGGGTCAACTGTCCTCCTCACACTGGGGGTCAACTGTCCTCACACTGGGGGTCAAATGTCCTCACACTGGGGGTCAACTGTCCTCCTCACACTGGGGGTCAACTGTCCTCCTCAAACTGGGGGTCAACTGTCCTCACACTGGGGGTCAACTGTCCTCCTCACACTGGGGGTCAACTGTCCTCACACTGGGGGTCAACTGTCCTCCTCACACTGGGGGTCAACTGTCCTCCTCACACTGGGGGTCAACTGTCCTCACACTGGGGGTCAGCTGTCCTTACACTGGGGGTCAACTGTCCTCACACTGGGGATCAACTGCCCTCACAATGGGGGTCAACTGTCCTCCTCACACTGGGGGTCAACTGTCCTCACACTGGGGGTCAACTGCCCTCACAATGGGGGTCAACTGTCCTCACACTGGGGGTCAACTGTCCTCACACTGGGGGTCAGCTGTCCTTACACTGGGGGTCAACTGTCCTCACACTGGGGGTCAACTGTCCTCACACTGGGGGTCAACTGCCCTCACAATGGGGGTCAACTGTCCTCACACTGGGGATCAACTGCCCTCACAATGGGGGTCAACTGTCCTCCTCACACTGGGGGTCAACTGTCCTCACACTGGGGGTCAACTGCCCTCACAATGGGGGTCAACTGTCCTCACACTGGGGGTCAACTGTCCTCACACTGGGGATCAACTGCCCTCACAATGGGGGTCAACTGTCCTCCTCACACTGGGGGTCAACTGCCCTCACAATGGGGGTCAACTGTCCTCACACTAGGGGTCAACTGTCCTCACACTGGGGGTCAACTGTCCTCACACTGGGGGTCAACTGTCCTCACACTGGGGATCAACTGCCCTCACAATGGGGGTCAACTGTCCTCCTCACACTGGGGGTCAACTGTCCTCACACTGGGGGTCAACTGCCCTCACAATGGGGGTCAACTGTCCTCACACTGGGGATCAACTGCCCTCACAATGGGGGTCAGCTGTCCTTACACTGGGGGTCAACTGTCCTCACACTGGGGGTCAACTGTCCTCCTCACACTGGGGGTCAACTGTCCTCCTCACACTGGGGGTCAACTGTCCTCCTCACACTGGGGGTCAGCTGTCCTTACACTGGGGGTCAACTGTCCTCCTCACACTGGGGATCAACTGTCCTCCTCACACTGGGGCTCAACTGTCCTCCTCACACTGGGGGTCAACTGTCCTCACACTGGGGGTCAACTGCCCTCACAATGGGGGTCAACTGTCCTCACACTGGGGGTCAACTGTCCTCATACTGGGGGTCAACTGTCCTCCTCACACTGGGGGTCAACTGTCCTCCTCACACTGGGGGTCAACTGTCCTCCTCACACTGGGGGTCAACTGTCCTCACACAGGGGGTCAACTGTCCTCACACTGGGGGTCAACTGTCCTCCTCACACTGGGGGTCAACTGTCCTCCTCACACTGGGGGTCAACTGTCCTCACACTGGGGGTCAGCTGTCCTCACACTGGGGGTCAACTGTCCTCCTCACACTGGGGGTCAACTGTCCTCCTCACACTGGGGGTCAACTGTCCTCCTCACACTGGGGGTCAACTGTCCTCACACTGGGGGTCAACTGTCCTCACACTGGGGGTCAACTGTCCTCCTCACACTGGGGGTCAACTGTCCTCACACTGGGGATCAACTGCCCTCACAATGGGGGTCAACTGTCCTCCTCACACTGGGGGTCAACTGCCCTCACAATGGGGGTCAACTGTCCTCACACTGGGGGTCAACTGTCCTCACACTGGGGGTCAGCTGTCCTTACACTGGGGGTCAACTGTCCTCACACTGGGGATCAACTGCCCTCACAATGGGGGTCAACTGTCCTCCTCACACTGGGGGTCAACTGTCCTCACACTGGGGGTCAACTGTCCTCCTCACACTGGGGGTCAACTGTCCTCCTCACACTGGGGGTCAACTGTCCTCCTCACACTGGGGGTCAACTGTCCTCCTCACACTGGGGGTCAACTGTCCTCCTCACACTGGGGGTCAACTGTCCTCCTCACACTGGGGGTCAACTGTCCTCCTCACACTGGGGGTCAACTGTCCTCCTCACACTGGGGGTCAACTGTCCTCACACTGGGGGTCAACTGTCCTCCTCACACTGGGGGTCAACTGTCCTCCTCACACTGGGGGTCAACTGTCCTCACACTGGGGGTCAACTGTCCTCACACTGGGGGTCAACTGAGGGTCACACTAGACACATATATCTTTAGTGTTTTGTACCGCAACAATAAAGAAAACATTTTCTAATCCTTATCAAAAATGGCGTGTTTTGTTTTTCTTTTGTTGTATTTGAACACAATCACGCATCATGGGTTGTTTTATTTTCTCAAAGACGCACGAATCGCTATACAGCTGCTAATTTCATTATCATATCGTAAGTTTATTAATAGTTGTATCACTTTGAGAACCCCTGTAACATTTCATAGTACATCATTAGTCGAGGCAAACAGTTCCTAGGAATTGTCGACAGTGTCTTTATAAAAAAAAAAAAAAAACAACCTATGACTGTTTACAAAATCTCCCCCCCCCTCTCCCCTCTTCATCCCCTCTCACCTTTCAGATTCACACGTCTTTGATTGATGGATAGAACTAGACATGAAACGCCTTCAGGAAAACAACATCGCGTCTTGTGTCTCTGGCGATAGAATCTGGGCTGACGTGATTTAGGAGAGTCGAGATGTTGACAAGATAAGAGTCACATCAAATTAGACTCGGGCTTTACTTCATATGACTCCCACACACACGTATATAAATGCATATCTGTATATATATATATATATATATATATATATATATATATATATATATATATATATATATATATATACAATATAGGTCTATATTACAAATTATATATATATATATATATATATATATATAGGTCTATATTACAAATTATATATATATATATATATATATATATATATATATATATATATATATATATATATATATATATGAATGACTGTATAACATGACTATTTATGTATATATATAAGCTTGTATACATTTATGAAAATTACAGAAAAAATAAATAGATTTAGGAGAAATGAAAAAAAAGCTGAAAATAGATTAAAAAGGAAATCACGTGTCAGAAAAACGAGACGAAAATAGCACACATTTTATGGATACGCAACTAGCACCAGTACTCGGTCATCTCCCCTTATACAGGGACATAACCCACATCATAAAAAAAAAACTAGGCTGCTTTTACAGCTAGCTTCACATATGGGAATAAGTACTCAAAGACAAATAACAGTTCCATTTGGTCCAGTCAATACATGCCCCCCCCACCCCGCTCCCCCCCTCCCCCCTCCCCAATCCCGTCTGCGCCAATGGCCAAATAAAATGGTTGAGTGAACCAAACTCGCGTCGAACCGGAAGTAGCATGGTGCTCAAGGATCTCTACTTTCATTATCTGGAGAGCAGCGAATCCGTCCTGGGTGGAGGAGAGTGCATTTACACCAGGGGAGGACTGAGTGATGGGAGGGGGGAGAAGAGGAGGAGGGAATAAAGAGGGTAATCAGGTTATAGAAAACAAAGAGGAATAATGGAGTTGGGGGGGGGGGAGATAACGGAAGAGGGGGTAGGTAATAGGTTACATGGGACTATAGATATAACACCTACGTGAAGGAGGGGGGGGGGGAAGCGTGGGTGCAGGTAAGAAAGATGCGCTCAGCCTTACAGAACCATCTACCTCATCTAACCTCATCTACCTCACTTAGAATAATACGTACAATCTTTCAAGAACAGACAATCTTCTTTGTGTTGGTTTGTTTTCTTGCCCATTTTTAACTCAATTTATCTGGCAGTCAGCTGAGAGCCTGGAATGTTGCCTTTGTTTTTTCTTCGGGGTGTTGTGTTGGGCGATTTCTTAGGCATTATTGGGGAGGTTTGTTATGCCTTGTGGAGAAGTTTGTTAGGCCCTATTGGGGAGGTTTGTCAGGCTTTATTTAGGAGGTTTGTTTGGCCTTATTGGGGAGGTGTGCTATGCCTTATTGGGGAGGTGTGCTATGCCTTATTGGGGAGGTTTGCTATGCCTTATTGGGGAGGTTTGCTATGCCTTATTGGGGAGGTGTGCTATGCCTTATTGGGGAGGTTTGCTATGCCTTATTGGGGAGGTTTGCTATGCCTTATTGGGGAGGTTTGCTATGCCTTATTGGGAGGTTTTTCTGGCTTTGTTGGGCGGTTTGTCAGGCCTTATTGGGGAGGTTTGTCAGGCCTTGATCAGATACCACACTGAATGAGGGATAGTGTGCTCACTATAACTAATGACATCGTCCTCTACTTTGTCACAAACTATCACGTCTACAAAGTATAGTGACACATTCTATATAACAATGTATTCAAGTTCTGTGAAGTGAACACCACTAGGATTAATTTTAATTTTCACGAAGGCCAAAAACACGTATTGTCTATAATGTTGACCACCAAAAACACGTATTGTCTATAATGTTGACCACCAAAAACACGTATTGTCTATGATGTTGACCACCAAAAACACGTATTGTCTATGATGTTGACCACCAAAAACACGTATTGTCTATAATGTTGACCACCAAAAACACGTATTGTCTATAATGTTGACCACCAAAAACACGTATTGTCTATAATGTTGACCACCTCTTGCCACACGCTGACCTCTTGACCAGCTGAAGTGGACCATGGCCACTGCCATTAATAAGCTCCCTCTTATGCCAGGGCAGGTATCCCCCTCCCCCACCCCACCACCTTACGACTTATTCACCTTGTAACCACTTCACGATGTTCTTAAAATGTCTTTCTTTAGGCACCGGTTGCTGAGGTGAAAATTCTTGGCATTCCTAATTGAACACACTTTGTGCTTATTTTTGTTTTACTTTATTCCAATAACCTAAACCTAAACCTAAACCATAACTTAAACCATAGCATAAAACATAACCTAAACCATAACCTCAACCAAAACCTAAACCAAAAACTCAACCAAAACATAAACCATAACCCAGTGGCGTAGCGAGGTCGGGTGTCACCCGGTGCGGCACTTAATGGTGTCACCCCCCCCCCCCCCCCCAGAGGCGTTGCGACCCTTCCCGGGGACAAACTTTCAAGTTTTCGATTTGCACCCCCCCCCCCTCAAGCTTTTCTCAATATATTTTGCTATTTTTTGCCTTGGTGTCACCCCCTAAATGGTGTCACCCGGTGCGGTCCGCACCCCCCACCCCCCTTCGCTACGCCCCTGCCATAACCTAAACCTAAACCATAACCTAAACCATAACCATATCCTCAACCCAACCCAACCATAACCTAAACCAAAACCAAAACCTAAACAATAACCTCAACCATAACCTAAACCATAACCTAAACCATAACCTAAACCATAACCTAAACCATAACCTAAACCATAACCTAAACCATAACCTAAACCATAACCTAAACCATAACCTAAACCATAACCTAATCCATAACCTAAACCATAACCTAAACCATAACCTAAACCATAACCTAAACCATAACCTAAACCATAACCTAAACCATAACCTAAACCATAACCTAAACTATAACCTCAGCCATAACCTAAACCATAACCTCAACCATAACCTCAACCATAACCTAAACCATAACCTAAACCATAACCTAAACCATAACCTAAACCATAAACTAAACCATAACCTAAACCATAACCTAAACCATAACCTCCAACATAACCATAACCTAAACCAAAACCTAAACCAAAACCTCAACCATAATCTAAACCATAACCTAAATTATAACCACAACCATAACCTAAACTAAACCTAAACAATAACCTCAACCTTAACCTAAACAATAACCTAAACCCTAACCTCAGTCAGAAACAACATTGCTGACACAATATTTATAAAAATATACATTTAAAACTAATTAAGCTATTTTCACCACCACAAAATAACCGCATTACACTATTCAGACAACTTTTTTTCTTCTCCAACCTGTTTGGCACACGACACAATAGAGCTATACACACGACTGTCTTGCTCTTTACAAAATTAGATACAAGGACGAGATTGGGTGGGGAAGGGGTATGGAGATAGGGTGGAGGGGGGGAGGGGGTGGGGAAGAAATAAATTTCCTGCAAGCTCCTATCCCCAGCCAGGTGAAGCGAATACGTGTTGGGGGGAAATACTGACAATGTCAGTAATCATGTCAGCTTTGTCAGGCGGAATGATCAGAAGATGGGAATGTTCATCTCGCTTCGCTGACAGCCTGGAGCTAAGGGGGGAAAAATGTACATCATGCATGACGTAATGTGGCCCCTGAATAAGCATTTTAAAATTGTACATCATTGCATGACGTAATGTGGCCCCTGAATAAGCATTTTCAAATTGTACATCATTGCATGACGTAATGTGGCCCCTGAACAAGGATTTTTAAATTGTACATCATGCATGACGTAATGTGGCCCCTGAACAAGCATTTTTAAATTGTACATCATGCATGACGTAATGTGGCCCTTGAACAAGCATTTTTAAATTGTACATCATGCATGACGTAATGTGGCCCCTGAACAAGCATTTTTAAATTGTACATCATGCATGACGTAATGTGGCCCCTGAACAAGGATTTTAAAATTGTACATCATGCATGACGTAATGTGGCCCCTGAACAATGATTTTAAAATTGTACATCATGCATGACGTAATGTGGCCCCTGAACAAGCATTTTTAAATTGTACATCATGCATGACGTAATGTGGCCTCTGAACAAGGATTTTAAAATTGTACATCATGCATGACGTAATGTGGCCCCTGAACAAGGATTTTAAAATTGTACATCATGCATGACGTAATGTGGCCCCTGAACAAGGATTTTTAAATTGTACATCAAGCATAGCGTAATGTGGCCCCTGAATAAGCATTTTTAAATTGTACATCATACATGACGTAATGTGGCCCCTGAATAAGAATTTTTAAATTGTACATCATACATGACGTAATATGGTCCTTGAATAAGCATTTTTAAATTGTACATCATGCATGACGTAATATGGCCCTTGAATAAGCATTTTTAAATTGTACATCATGCATGACGTAATGTGGCCCCTGAATAAGCATTTTTAAATTGTACATCATGACGTAATGTGGCCCCTGAATAAGCATTTTTAAATTGTACATCATGACGTAATGTGGCCCCTGAATAAGCATTTTTAAATACTACATCATGACGTAATGTGGCCCCTGAATACGCATTTTTTAAAATTCACTTCATGCATGACATGATATGGCCCCTGAAAAGCATTTTAAAGTTGTACATATTAAGTGAAGTAATGTGGCCCCTGAACAGGCATTATATAAAGTATTATAAATTATACATCTAGCATGACGTAAGAGATCTCCGCACTGGCATATTAAAAATGTATATTTAGAGTGACGTAACTGGCCCAGAACAAGCATTACACATTTGTACATCGTCCATGACGTAATGTAATCCCCGAACAAGGATTACTAGTGAAGCGTTCAATATTGTTGTCGAGCTTGATTCTTCTGCTCAAACCTTACAACCAAGTGATTAGGATCAGCCACGTACACGCGTTAATCCAGGATTAGAGGTGTGCTTTTGTAAGCGTCGGATTAGCTATGCACACAACAATACCCAGGATTAGTGTTATGCTAATCTAATCCGGAATATTTGACTTGCCTAAGGAGACGAATGAGACTTGTCACATATCATTACAAGTATTATCTGGTTGATGTGTAGGGCAAGAATCGCTAAACGTTTTTAAATCAACGTATATGCTGGAAACTCTATAACACCTGAGTAAGGATGGTGAGCCAGGCATAAAAAAATTGACTTTCTATTTTTGTATAAAATCAAGCTGCCTTCTCTAGCTCGGCACAATTAAGGTCACTGGGTCGCCGATTCAAGGTCACTGGGTCGCCGATTCAAGGTCACTGGGTCGCCGATTCAAGGTTACTGGGTAGCCGAATCAAGGTCACTGGGTCGCCGATGATTGTTCTTTCCGATACGCTAATTAAAAACCTAATCAATAATAATAGAATTGTTCCTTACATCACGGCTGCACTAATTAAGATTCAAGTTGGAAACATCCAAGACATTCACACAGCCATACAGGTGACCTTCAGCTGGCCGGATGTGGCATTCCTCCAGGCAAATGACCTTCAGCTGACCGGATTTGACATTGCTCCAGACAAATGACCTTCATCTGACCGGATGTGGCATTGCTCCAGGCAAATGACCTTCAGCTGACCGGATGTGATATTGCTCCAGGCAAATGACCTTCAGCTGACCGGATGTGACGTTGCTCCAGGCAAATGACCTTCAGCTGACCGGATGTGAAATTGCTCCAGACAAATCACACACACACACACACACTTAACATATGTAATCGAGGTGCCCACACACCAACATGTATAGACTCTAACCCTTGAAAGACCAACCATCCTGTCACTCATAACTCCCCACACACACTGTCTCCCACCAAACCACACACACAGCGCGTGTGATTAAATCATTCAACTAGACGCCAACCCTAAATAAGTCAGAGATCTCGTAGTTTCTCGCGTGACTTAACACCCGGTTACAGCAAGCCTAGCAATAAAGCCTTGATAATGTGCTCAGCACATGTTGATGTGCTCAGCACTTGTTGTTTTACCGAGTCAATTACTCCGCTAATTAGTTGGAAGACTAGACAGTTTGATAATTGGTCTACACGCTCGTGTGTTTTTATTGCTCGTTCAAGAACCGATCGTCGTATGTTTTGTTATCATTCTTGACCTGTAATTAGTCTTTGCTGATTATTTATGTCCTCGCTAATTTCATCATAAACTAATATAACCCAGCCATGTTTGCCAGCAGTGTATAAACCAGTGGTTCTTAACCTGGGTTTGATCGAACCCCAAGGGTTCGATGGGTCAGTGCGGTTTACACACTTTCGGCGGATTCAATAAATGCGCATGTGCTAAATTAAGTCAAGCGGTTTGATTTTCTTTCTACTCAAAAGGCATCAGCGATCTGCTCTTAGCCACACAATCTGTCCCTGTCCACACAATCTACCCTTTCCCACACAATCTACCCATCCCAACACAATCTACCCATCCCAACACAATCTACCCATCCCAACACAATCTACCCATCCCAACACAATCTACCCATCCCAACACAATCTACCCATCCCAACAAAATCTACCCATCCCAACAAAATCTACCCATCCCAACACAATCTACCCATCCCAACACAATCTACCCTTTCCCACACAATCTACCCATCCCAACACAATCTACCCATCCCAACACAATCTACCCATTCCCACACAATCTACCCATTCCCAACACAATCTACCCATTCCCAACACAAACTACCCGTCCCAACACAATCTACCCATTCCCAACACAAACTACCCATCCCAACACAATCTACCCATCCCAAAACAATCTACCCATTCCCACACAATCTACCCATTCCCACACAATCTACCCATTCCCACACAATCTACCCATTCCCACCCAATCTACCCATCCCAACACAATCTACCCATTCCCACACAATCTACCCATTCCCACACAATCTACCCATTCCCACACAATCTACCCGTCCCAACACAATCTACCCGTCCCAACACAATCTACCCACCCCAACATAATCTACCCGTCCCAACACAATCTACCCATCCCAACACAATCTACCCATTCCCACACAATCTACCCATCCCAAAACAATCTACCCATTCCCACACAATCTACCCATCCCAACACAATCTACCCATTCCCTCACAATCTGCAATGCCCAACCAATCTGCCATTCCCCATAAAATCTGCTGTTGTTAACATTATTTGTTCTGTCCCCACGATCTGCCTCTTCCCACACGATTTGCCTCTTTCCACACAATCTTCCCATTCCCACACAATCTTCTACTAATGCCACCACCAACGTTAACATATACCGTGATGTTATCATTTGCCTGCTTAAATTATCTTTCTAAACAATTAGCCCCTCTTCTCTCCTGGCACCTGGCCACATTCAAGACAAAATAAACGTATATAAAAAATAAACCGGGAGTGATCTCCCCTAAACTTTCTCGAATATTCTTATATAAAATAACAGGGGATGGGAACTCGGGCTATAGACATGATTTTTAATCCATTTTAAATACTTAAAGTTTTAAAAATAGAATAAAATCTCGTAGACAAATTAATTGCACACCAAGTGAACGCGAAATAAAAAAGCGCATAATAGTGCGCAATATTATTATTACTTTTAAAATTTACATTAGTTTTTTGAGAAATCGGAAGTAGCGTAAAGTACTACTTCCAGTCAACGGAAATGACTCAAATTTAATAGAAGGTAGAGAATTAGATCTTTTACTTACGTATGAAATTTCATTTATCTATCTGAAATAGTACTGAAGTTATAGGCTTTTGAAAAATTCAAAGTAGGAAAAGTACCACTTCCGGTTATCGGAAATCGCTCAAAAGTTGATACGGATCTACGATTTTGATTAAATACTTATATATGAAATTTCATCAACCTAGCTGTAACGGTACTCAAGTTATCGTGTTTACACACGGACACACACACACACACACACACACACACACAGACATACGGACAAGATTGCAAAATTATGTTTTTCCGTATCAGTGAGATGCAAAACGTCGAGATTTGCAAAAATCTCGATTTTTTTTTTTTGCACGATTACAAGACTTTCTCTATACTTCGTATATACGAGAAAGTAATAACCATCCCTCTACCCATATAGGCCTACTGTATTAGAATTTTTAACTGGATATCGCAAAATTCAATTTTCCTACTAAACACAATTTAACAATAACAAAATTGTACCATTCAAAAGATTAATTGAGCAACACTAAAAGGTTATATTAAGAAAATAAAAAGATATTTTGTTCTCGTTTTGTTCGATTTTAATAAAACAGAAATAAAATAACATTAATTAATTAATAAATAAATACATATTAGTAAATGAATAAGTAAATTTAAATAAATAAAAAAATGGAAAATGTATGTTAGACTTCCACCACCTACTGCTAAGTAGAAACTCTTGCACCGAGTTAACTTATGTTTATGGTTGCTTCCCCTGACGCACCAATTAACGAAAGAATAAAAAAAAACGAGTTAAAATATTCATGTTTACATTACAAAAATCCCCTTCACGCTAATTACAGTCCACCGCATTAATTGATTTCCGCAAGCAGGTAAATCCAGTCCTCTCATGTCTGTTGTTTAAATCAAACTTCTTAATTTTTTTAAGGAAAAACGAAAATAGTTTTTTTGGGAGTAAAATAAACAAGCATTTATGATCGGGTTCTTTGAGAAGGTTCCATCAGGTTCTGGTACCGTGGTTCAATTATTAACTTTAGCCTTCTGCACAGTCTAGCAGTTGAGTATCGTCTGCTGAAATGTGAATTCAGCTGAGTAGCTTTCTGTTAGTAAACATCTTTTTTTCTATTATTTGAGTTTTTGTGTGTAAATATAGTTTTGTGGTGAATATGTGTAGTATTAGGTATGGTTAGATCATAGGGCTTTGTGTAGAATTTAGTAGTTATGATATCCGTGGGGTAACCAGGTTTAACGGTGGTTTAACGATAGTTTGACGGTGGTTTACGGTTTAACTCTAGGTCAATAATAGGTTAACTGTGCAGTTCAACATTAGGTTAACTGTGCAGTTCAACATTAGGTTAACTGTGCAGTTCAACATTAGGTTAACTGTGCAGTTCAACATTAGGTTAACTGCAGTTCAACATAGTTTAACTGTGCAGTTCAACATAGTTTAACTGTGCAGTTCAACGTTAGTTTAACTGTGCAGTTCAACGTTAGGTTAACTGCAGTTCAACATTAGGTTAACTGTGCAGTTCAACGTTAGGTTAACTGCAGTTCAACATAGTTTAACTGTGCAGTTCAACATAGTTTAACTGTGCAGTTCAACGTTAGTTTAACTGTGCATATTGAACACTAAGTGGGGGTCGGCGTGGTCGAGTCGGTAAAGCTCATGGTTGCTAAACCGAAAAGTCTCGAGTTCGAACCCTCGGGCAGATGAGGCTCGTTAGCTGGGAACAGCCACTCTTCTAGGAGAGACAACTCCAAAATTAAACAACTGCTGCCTTGTAGTTTGTTCTTGGTTGGACAAAGGCTATGGAAGCAAATCCAAAAAGAAAAGCAGGCTGAAATCGGAGTCAATGGCCTCAATGGCGCATAACCAGTTGACACGTACCGCTTAATTGTGTTGGAGGCGTGGTCGAGTCGGCAAAAAGCTCATGGTTGATAAATTCGAACAAAGTCTCGAGTTAAACCCACTGGCAGATAAATCTCGATCCCCTACAACACTAATAATTAAGAACGAAGAAGAAGAAGAAGAGAAGAACACTAAGTTAACTGTACCCGGGGCCTATCAAATACAGCCAGTCCACCCCTGCCTACCACTGTTCACCCAGCCCCCTATGCTTATGTAGACACCAGGTGAGCTATTGGTCGACAATCGTACTCACTCACACTGTCTGTCTGTTACACCTGATACACTCGAAGGGGTGACGGGAGACGTTCAATCCATGAAATCGATACCTTTGTAATTGATTGATTTTCTCATCACCTTGTCGTTAATGTCCTAGTTAAAACTTGGATATATTAGGTTGTCTAATTTAAATTTGAATACATCGCGATCCCTACCGATTTAAACAAAATGAGTATCACTTTATTTTTTTAAAAATGTCCACATTTCGAAAGTTAAAATACTCTGCATGGTAGCTTACCCCCCCCCCCCCTTCACACACACACATTACAAAACGTCACAAAATGGCCACCAACGTCATCCGGTGTTTAATTGTATTTTTGTTAGGTCACAATGTCTGTCGAAGTAGTTGTCTGTATGTTAGTCAGTTTCTTGTCAAATTATAACTCACCTTTTTAACCCATTTGTAAAAAAAAAAAAAAAAAAAAAAAAAAAAAAAAAAAAGCGATGAAAAAAAAATGCGAATAAATGCATTTCTGCTGACAACCCAACATCTAATAACAAAAGGGGAAGTAACTAGGTGATTTGTCTCGTGAGCTGTGTTCACGAACGTTGTTTACAAATCTTACGGTCAAGACGGACGCTAGAAAAGGGCAGATAATTGGGCTTACAGTTAATATATCGCAAACTACTGATTGCGGTGTTTAAAAAATTATATTGTATCGAATTAATTAAGAATTTAAGTAAATCATATTTACCAATCTATTTCTACAATACCTTGATGAGATAAGTAGAAAATAAATCACGAGACTTAATATAAAAAGATGCGTTGTTGTATGCACTTAGAAAAGATAAAAAATCTTTTCTTGAAAGTCTAGATCTAATAGTTATTAAATATATTTAACGTATCAGTTGGCGTGGATATAAGTTAAAGATAACAGATACCCACACCCTCCCAGAGTTTCTTCCGGGTATCTCTTGGGGGGGGGGGGGAGAAAGAACTCACCCCCCCCCCCCCCCAATGAAATGGAATTTATATAGAAAATATATATAGAAAATTTATTCTTTAACTGTGTCCGCCCCCTTCCCCGTAAATTTTAGCCCCCCCCCCAAATATATTTCAACCCCCTCCCCACCCCTCCGGAGAAAAAAAAAGTCTGGAAGAAACACTGCACCCTTCACTCTTTCGCTTTAGACCAGGCATACAAGAAAGGAATTAAATGAGTATGTGTGAGTGTGTGTGTGTGTGTGTGGAAAGGGGGGGGGGGGAGGTTAGGGTTGAAACAACGCTTTCTCCAATAAATATAGCACAAGAATATGCAGTAAGAATAACTGTCTACAGATTTAGCCGTACCGCCAGTCTCTAAAAATATTGTTCTAAACTATTAAACCAGACCCATGGTCCAGACGTTCAAACAACCCCCCCAACCACAAAACCAGACAAAACATTTGTACGCAATAGCCGTAGTTTAGTTCATAAAAGCCATACCCACCTTCCTCCCTCCCCCTTTACCTTTTTCTAAATAATCATGCAAGGGAGAGCAACAACATTTCTAAGGAGAAGAGTTGCCGTTCTTTGCTTCCCCACCGCCCCGCCTAATAGTGCAGCAGGTTTATCGAGTTCTCTTCTCTTAGATGGGAGGTGTTAATTCCCCTTAAAGCTCAACGCGTATCTTTGTGTCAACAAAAGGGCAGGTAATGCGTCTTAAAGATGTTCATGGAAAATATTTTATAAAACGTCTTTGATTTTGCTTTGTCTTGTTTTGATAATAATAAGAGGAGTATAGATAAATAAATTGCACTCAGGAATAAAAAAAAATGTAAATAAATCGAAATTAAAATTTATAAAATTTCAGGAATCAAAAGTGTAAATAAATCGAAATTAAAATTTATAAAAAAAATAAAAATCTGTTTATATAGGGAAAAGTGTGTGTGTTTGGGGGGGGGGGAGCTCAAATGAATACATTTTAAGGCACATATGAATACACTTAAATAGTGTATTTGTGTGAATTCAGAATACAACATGTATCCATACCATGACACACAAGGTACAACAATCATCTGACGTACAGCATCCAACAAAAAAACAAAAACATGATGCAGAGCATACAACAGGCCATTGACGTGTAACAGCCATCTAGCGAACTCCATACGGTATCCAGCAAACGTCTGTCAAACAACATACAATATCCAGCAAGACTAAAATATACAACGTACAACAATCAATAAAATAATTTAACATCCAACAATTCATTTACATACAATATTCAACAATCATCTAACTTGAAACATGCATCATCCAGCAACCCATTGGCATACAACATAAAACATCCAACAATCCTCGGATATAAACAAAAAATCCAAGAACCCTTTAGCATATTGACCAACATTCCCTCTTAGAAGGTTATGTACAACATACATTGTCTATGATTGGTTCTCAGGACGACATATACAACTGAAGTTCCCTTTAAGCCCTAAAGCAGACATGCCTACCGTCCCGCCAAAATCGGAACCGTCCCGCTTTTTCACCTAAAAAAGTAATTTGTTCCGTCATTCCGAAATTGACTCAGTTGGTTCCGATTTTTTTGAAAAAAAAAAATAACAAAGAAAGGTTATAAAGTAAATTGAAAAAATGTCAGGAAAAAGCGATTATCTCCCTTTGGCACACGTTTCTGTTTCCTAGTTTACTTACAATATTTAAAAGTATCATCTAACTCTAGATCTAGTTAGTAGTATATCTACTACTACTAGATCTAGAATTGTAACTAGATCTACTAGTAGATACTGAAATAGTGAATACTGATCTATCTTGTAAGTTTAACTTAACTAGTAACTACTATTATGAAGAACTTAGTTAGAAGTAACTAGGAGTTTTACTAGGTAGATCAAGGGTCTTTGCTCGTAACTTTACATATGATGAAGCCTTCAGCATTTGTTATTCATATAGCCTAGAACATAGCAAGACATAAATAATCAAATCAATAATGTTATGTCAAAGCTATGATTTATATTCTGGGGGGGGGGGGGGGTCTCAGGTTATTGGTTAATTTATTTTTTAAAATGTAAGCTGATATTAAGCAGTATTAAGCAGTATTTAAATGTATCCTAGAGACTAAGTATATAGGACTGGAAGCCTACTAATGTCATTAGAGGAATTTTTAATTAATTATTTTTATTTTTGACTTAGTAAAGTTGTGTCTGCGCGTATGTTCCTCTTTTTGGCTTCAAATTCCTCTTTTTAGGCATAACTGTTCCTACTTTTGGCTGACAGGGGTAGGCATGTCTGCCTAAAGATCCATAGGACAGATGAAGTAGAGTTCATATGTTTCTCGACCTCTACATATGAATGGATGCTGTGGTCCCTTACCTGATTCAGGTACCCATTAGAGCTGGGTGTAATCAGGGACGATATGCAGACTCAAATCCGGACCGAGATTCGAACTCGAGACTTCCGTGTTAGCAGTCGATCGCTCTACCATTCAACCACCCTAAGACTCATAACGTTTTCTATAATTTACAAAAC
The DNA here is from genome assembly GCF_028476545.2 of Physella acuta. NCBI lineage: Eukaryota > Metazoa > Mollusca > Gastropoda > Physidae > Physella > Physella acuta. The sequence continues at coordinate 42,534 of NW_026732265.1, forward strand.
GACTGCGCGGTAGGTTACACTTACTGCGTGGTAGGTTTACGCCTACTGCGCGGCCGCGCAACCGCGCAGGTTAAATGGAACGTCGCATACTCGCCCCAAACTTAACACCCCACTAAGGTGAGCAGTCAGACAAAACATTTCCCCAGGTATATGAGCATCTGGTCGGAAACATTGAGCACGTGCGGGAATGACCTTGTGAGTGAGTACAGCGAGCAGGTGGAAGATACCTGCCGACGGTTTAATGACCCCACATCAAAGGGGCGAGGGGTTCGCCGCTTGTTGCTAGTTTACACGCTTCTACGCTAGGGTTACCTACACAATATCTATAGACCATTCGTACCTACACAATATCTATAGACCATTCGTACCTACACAATATCTATAGACCATTCGTACCTACACAATATCTATAGACCATTCGTACCTACACAATATCTATAGACCATTCGTACCTACACAATATCTATAGACCATTCGTACCTACACATTATATCTATAGACCATTCGTACCTACACATTATATCTATAGACCATTCGTACCTACACAATATCTATAGACCATTCGTACCTACACAATATCTATAGACCATTCGTACCTACACAATATCTATAGACCATTCGTACCTACACAATATCTATAGACCATTCGTACCTACACAATATCTATAGACCATTCGTACCTACACAATATCTATAGACCATTCGTACCTACACAATATCTATAGACCATTCGTAGATATTAATTTGTTGCTACAGCATAGTTTTTCCTGTCAGCTAAAATTATAATTTTGTTGTTGTTAATCTAAAACTTCCTGGTTTCTAAATTAAGCACTCTCAGTTCAAATTTAACACCCTGGATTCTAATTTAACTCCATGGTTTCTAATTAAACACTCTCAGTTCAAATTAGACAACCTAGATTCTAATTAAACACCATGAATTCTAATTTTAACATGAATATGTAGAAATGTCGTACGTCGGCGTTTAGTCAAACATTAGGCTACTTTAATAAAAGACACGAATGGAAAGAAAATAGACCGGAACTCGATCTCCTGCGAAGAAAATAATGTTGACAAACGCACCACGTGATGTGGTCTGTGTACATTCCCGAGTGAGCTCTGGTTAGCGTCACGTCAAGGCCACGTGCGTCCCATGCACGGGTGAGTGGGTCGGCGTCGTCAGAAAATCTATTTTTGTTAGCACCCAGGTGCCGGCGGTGTAGACTTGAGAATGTATCGGGTGGGTGTAGGATGGGTGGGTGGGTGGGTGTAGGATGGGTAGGTGGGTGGGTGGGTGTAGGATGGGTAGGTGTAGGATGGGTGGGTGGGTGGGTGGGTGTAGGATGGGTAGGTGTAGGATGGGTGGGTGGGTGGGTGGGTGTAGGATGGGTAGGTGTAGGATGGGTGGGTGGGTGGGTGGGTGTAGGATGGGTAGGTGTAGGATGGGTGGGTGGGTGGGTGGGTGTAGGATGGGTGGGTGTAGGATGGGTGGGTGGGTGGGTGGGTGTAGGATGGGTAGGTGTAGGATGGGTGGGTGGGTGGGTGGGTGTAGGATGGGTAGGTGTAGGATGGGTGGGTGGGTGGGTAGGTGTAGGATGGGTGGGTGGGTGGGTGGGTGTAGGATGGGTAGGTGTAGGATGGGTGGGTGGGTGGGTGGGTGGGTGTAGGATGGGTAGGTGTAGGATGGGTGGGTGGGTGGGTGGGTGTAGGATGGGTAGGTGTAGGATGGGTGGGTGGGTGGGTGGGTGTAGGATGGGTAGGTGTAGGATGGGTGGGTGGGTGGGTGGGTGTAGGATGGGTAGGTGTAGGATGGGTGGGTGGGTGGGTGGGTGTAGGATGGGTAGGTGTAGGATGGGTGGGTGGGTGGGTGGGTGTAGGATGGGTAGGTGTAGGATGGGTGGGTGGGTGGGTGGGTGTAGGATGGGTAGGTGGGTGGGTGGGTGGGTGGGTAGGTGTAGGATGGGTAGGTGTAGGATGGGTGGGTGGGTGGGTGGGTGTAGGATGGGTAGGTGTAGGATGGGTGGGTGGGTGGGTGGGTGTAGGATGGGTAGGTGGGTGGGTGGGTGGGTGGGTGGGTGTAGGATGGGTAGGTGTAGGATGGGTGGGTGGGTGGGTGGGTGGGTGTAGGATGGGTAGGTGTAGGATGGGTGGGTGGGTGGGTGGGTGTAGGATGGGTAGGTGTAGGATGGGTGGGTGGGTGGGTGTAGGATGGGTAGGTGGGTGGGTGGGTGTAGGATGGGTGGGTGGGTGGGTGGGTGTAGGATGGGTGGGTGAGTGGGTGGGTGTAGGATGGGTAGGTGTAGGATGGGTGGGTGGGTGGGTGGGTGTAGGATGGGTAGGTGTAGGATGGGTGGGTGGGTGGGTGGGTGTAGGATGGGTAGGTGTAGGATGGGTGGGTGGGTGGGTGGGTGTAGGATGGGTAGGTGGAGGATGGGTGGGTGGGTGGGTGGGTGTAGGATGGGTAGGTGGGTGGGTGGGTGGGTGTAGGATGGGTAGGTGTAGGATGGGTGGGTGGGTGGGTGGGTGTAGGATGGGTAGGTGTAGGATGGGTGGGTGGGTGGGTGGGTGTAGGATGGGTAGGTGGGTGGGTGGGTGTAGGATGGGTGGGTGGGTGGGTGGGTGTAGGATGGGTAGGTGGGTGGGTGGGTGTAGGATGGGTGGGTGGGTGGGTGGGTGTAGGATGGGTAGGTGGGTGGGTGGGTGTAGGATGGGTAGGTGGGTGGGTGGGTGTAGGATGGGTGGGTGGGTGGGTGGGTGTAGGATGGGTGGGTGGGTGGGTGGGTGTCCGGTGTGGGATGGGTGGGTGAGTGTAGGGTGGGTGGGTGTCCGGGGTAGGATGGGTGTCCGGTGTAGGATGGGTGGGTGTCCGGTGTATGGTGGGTGGGTGTCCGGTGTATGGTGGGTGGGTGTCCGGTGTATGGTGGGTGGGTGTCCGGTGTAGGGTGGGTGGGTGTCCGGTGTAGGGTGGGTTGGTGTCCGGTGTAGGGTGGGTGGGTGTCCGGTGTAGGATGGGTGGGTGTCCGGTGTAGGATGGGTGGGTGTCCGGTGTAGGATGGGTGGGTGTCCGGTGTAGGATGGGTGGGTGTCCGGTGTAGGATGGGTGGGTGTCCGGTGTAGGATGGGTGTCCGGTGTGGAATGGGTGGGTGTCCGGTGTAGGATGGGTGGGTGTCCGGTGTAGGATGGGTGGGTGTCCGGTGTGGGATGGGTGGGTGTCCGGTGTAGGATGGGTGGGTGTCCGGTGTAGGATGGGTGTCCGGTGTAGGATGGGTGGGTGTCCGGTGTAGGGTGGGTGGGTGTCCGGTGTAGGGTGGGTGGGTGTCCGGTGTAGGATGGGTTGGTGTCCGGTGTAGGGTGGGTTGGTGTCCGGTGTAGGGTGGGTGGGTGTCCGGTGTAGGATGGGTGGGTGTCCGGTGTAGGATGGGTGGGTGTCCGGTGTAGGATGGGTGTCCGGTGTAGGATGGGTGGGTGTCCGGTGTAGGATGGGTGTCCGGTGTAGGATGGGTGGGTGTCCGGTGTGGAATGGGTGGGTGTCCGGTGTTGGATGGGTGGGTGTCCTTTGTAGGATGGATGGGTGTCCGGTGTAGGATGGGTGGGTGTCCGGTGTAGGATGGGTGGGTGTCCGATGTAGGATGGGTGTCCGGTGTAGGATGGGTGTCCGGTGTAGGATGGGTGGGTGTCCGGTGTAGGATGGGTGTCCGGTGTAGGATGGGTGTCCGGTGTAGGATGGGTGGGTGTCCGGTGTAGGATGGGTGGATGTCCGGTGTGGAATGGGTGGGTGTCCGGTGTGGGATGGGTGGGTGTCCGGTGTAGGATGGGTGTCCGGTGTAGGATGGGTGGGTGTCCGGTGTAGTTGGGTGTCCGGTGTAGGATGGGTGTCCGGTGTAGGATGGGTGGGTGTCCGGTGTAGGATGTGTGGGTGTCCGGTGTAGGATGGGTGTCCGGTGTAGGATGGGTGTCCGGTGTAGGATGGGTGTCCGGTGTAGGATGGGTGTCCGGTGTAGGATGGGTGAATGTCCGGTGTGGGATGGGTGGGTGTCCGGTGTAGGATGGATGGGTGTCCGGTGTAGGATGGGTGGGTGTCCGGTGTAGGATGGGTGGGTGTCCGGTGTGGGATGGGTGGGTGTCCGGTGTGGAATGTGTGGGTGTCCGGTGTGGGATGGGTGGGTGTCCGGTGTAGGATGGATGGGTGTCCGGTGTAGGATGGGTGTCCGGTGTAGGATGGGTGTCCGGTGTAGGATGGGTGTCCGGTGTAGGATGGGTGTCCGGTGTAGGATGGGTGAATGTCCGGTGTGGGATGGGTGGGTGTCCGGTGTAGGATGGATGGGTGTCCGGTGTAGGATGGGTGGGTGTCCGGTGTAGGATGGATGGGTGTCCCGTGTAGGATGGGTGTTCGGTGTAGGATGGGTGTCCGGTGTAGGATGGGTGTCCGGTGTAGGATGGGTGTCCGGTGTAGGATGGGTGGGTGTCCGGTGGAGGATGGGTGGGTGTCCGGTGTAGGATGGGTGTCCGGTGTAGGATGGGTGGGTGTCCGGTGTGGAATGGGTGGGTGTCCGGTGTTGGATGGGTGGGTGTCCTTTGTAGGATGGATGGGTGTCCGGTGTAGGATGGGTGGGTGTCCGGTGTAGGATGGGTGGGTGTCCGATGTAGGATGGATGGGTGTCCGGTGTAAGATGGATGGGTGTCCGGTGTAGGATGGGTGGGTGTCCGGTGTGGGATGGGTGGGTGTCCGGTGTGGGATGGGTAGGTGTCCGGTGTGGGATGGGTGGGTGTCCGGCGTAGGATGGGTGTCCGGTGTGGGATGGGTGTCCGGTGTAGGATGGGTGGGTGTCCGGTGTAGGATGGGTGGGTGTCCGGTGTAGGATGGGTGTCCGGTGTAGGATGGGTGGGTGTCCGGTGTAGGATGTGTGGGTGTCCGGTGTAGGATGTGTGGGTGTCCGGTGTAGGATGGATGGGTGTCCGGTGTAGGATGGATGGGTGTCCGGTGTAGGATGGATGGGTGTCCGGTGTAGGATGGGTGGGTGTCCGGTGTAGGATGGGTGTCCGGTGTGGGATGGGTGGGTGTCCGGTGTAGGATGGGTGTCCGGTGTGGGATGGGTGTCCGGTGTAGGATGGGTGGTTGTCCGGTGTAGGATGGGTGTCCGGTGTGGGATGGGTGTCCGGTGTAGGATGGGTGGGTGTCCGGTGTAGGATGGGTGGGTGACCGGTGTAGGATGGGTGGGTGTCCGGTGTAGGATGGGTGGGTGTCCGGTGTAGGATGTGTGGGTGTCCGGTGTAGGATGGATGGGTGTCCGGTGTAGGATGGGTGGGTGTCCGGTGTAGGATGGGTGGGTGTCCGGTGTAGGATGGGTGGGTGTCCGGTGTGGGATGGGTGGGTGTCCGGTGTAGGATGTGTGGGTGTCCGGTGTGGGATGGGTGGGTGTCCGGTGTAGGATGGGTGGGTGTCCGGTGTAGGATGGGTGTCCGGTGTAGGATGGGTGGGTGTCCGGTGTAGACTTGATGAAGTATCCGGTGGGTGGGTGTCAGATGTAGGGTGAAGTATCGGGTGTGTGGGTGTCCGGTGTAGGGGGAAGTATCGGGTGTGGGATGGGTGGGTGTCCGGTGTAGACTTCAGAATGTAACGGATGAGTGAGTAGAGGCGAAAGCTGTGGAAAGTATGCGGGGTATGAAGTTGAGGTGGGGGGGGGGAGTGTCCAGCGTAGATATAAGAAAGTATCGAGGGTTGTGTGTGTGTATCTATGGGCGTGCTGGCTTTCTTGGCCAAGTTTTCGGCTCAATGTCCTAAGTAAACACTGAGATGGTGAGGGTCTAATGGACCGGCGCGCGCTAATCTAATCAACAGCTGGTGAGTAGAGGAATGAACCATCTGTCCGCAAACTCCACTCACACGTGCTGATGTTGTTGACCCCCCCCCCCCCCCTAGCCCCACGCACCTCTCCACGCCTCTTATTACGTATTATAGAACTACGATTAGCAACTTAAAAAAAATAAGTGCCATGTTTTGATTTTTTTTTGTTACAAATATTCAGAGTTTTCGGCGCAATGGTTTAAAGCAGGGGTCGGCAACCTGCGGTTCGCGAGCCGCATGCGGCTCTTTTGACGTCCAGATGCGGCTCTCCAGCTCCTTGCGCAAATATTAATAGTTATATAATTTCATTTTTACTGGACGGTGGGGTTCGAGTTTACCCTGTGTTCAGTTTGATGGAAGATAAGCCTGGTGAGAACCAAAGGATAGAAGCGAACGATTCAAGTTATTCAAACCGATATCCAAGCCAGTTAGTCGGCGTTTACCGTGTTGAGACCTGACTGGCTAATGGGAGACCCTAATCCTAATCAAATACGGAATATTGAACTAAAAATGTTGTGGCTCTTTAAAAACTGGGAAAGTTTTAAATTGTAACTTCTGGCTCTAGCGTATCAAAAGGTTGCCGACCCCTGGTCTACACCAAATACACGTCAGTAGATATAACTTACACCGTGAACCAAAACAAAACAAGTATACGTATTCACCCACGTAGGTACTTATTTACAAAGGAAGCAATCACTAACAAGTTGAAACATAAAGACACCATGACCACCTGGTCAAAAAATTAGAAAATTCACCAAATAACATATTACAAAACTAAAACAAAACAGACCACATATTTTTAGGATGTTATTAAGAAAAGTATGATAACGATACAAAACATATGCACTAATGTTTAACATATCAAATGTTATATTGTTTTTAATTTTTATGTTATTTTATTGATTCATCTTTTTTTTTAATTTTTGAACGAATATGTTCCATAAAACGGTTTAAAATATTGTGTATCCATAGTTATTTGTATATATCTTAGTCCCTTCCCATTTTAAGTTGCAATTTGACCAAGGGAAATAATTTACAATGCAGTAAATACAAGTAATAAATATTTAATAAAACGGAATATTTGCACAAGGCCTTAACATTTCAAGCAAAATTTTTAAAAAGTATTTTTTCCCTTACAATCATATCGTCAAAAATGTATTTAGTTTATCGAAAACTATTATAATGCGATTCTAGTTTAAGTACAAACGAATAGCTTTAATATGTAATATATTTAAAGACTTTTGAAAACTTCCGATTAAATACAGTTCGCTATGAATACTTGACTTTGTCGTAATTATTTAAGCAAAACATAGTTTACTTAATATATAACATAAATATATATATATATATATATATATATATATATATATATATATATATATATATATATATATATATATATATATATAACATCATGTAGGCCAGGGGTCGGCAACCTGCGGCTCGCGATCCGCATGCAGCTCCTTTGGTGTCACGATGCGGCTCTCCAGCTCCTTGCACAAAAATTAATAGTTACATTATTTTATTTTCAAAACTCATAACAAAAATTATACTGTAAGGATACACAAGTTTAAACAGGATAAAAACACTCTGCCCTGTGACAAGAATTCCATGCTTGCCACTGCCCAAGTGCCGACTTTTTCGAATATCGTTAATTGGGGAATGTTAATTTAGAATGCATTTCCCTATCCGTCAGTAATTATTAATTTGACGTGAGTGGCGTAGTTTTTGTTAGCTTCTTACTGTTGAGCCGGGTATAGGACGGTGGGGTATAAGTTTACCATGGGCTCTGTGGGGTGGAAGATAAGCCTGGTGAGAACCAAATGACCGAGGTGACAGAAACACGGTAATCAAGTCGATATCCAAACCAGTTAGTCGGAGTTTGCCATGCTGAGGCCTGTCTGGCTAATGGGAGACACCTCTTGAGCCGGTGTTATCCGTAAAAAATTAAAACAAAAAAATTAACAGCTTCTAAAGTGGACTGGCATAGTCCTATATTTTTATTTTTTGATTACTAATTTCATTATTCTGGCGAAACAAGTGTATGTTTTTTATGAATAAATATTTTTTCATATTTAAAGCTATTTATTTTAAATAACAAATCGAATTTCTTTACCTAATCCTAATCAAATAATAAAATATTGAAATAAAATAACAGTGGCTCTTTAAAAACTGGGATATTGTCAAAATTTTAACTTTTGGCTCTTCCGTCTCAAAAGGTTGCCGACCCCTGGTTTAAAGTTCTAGACACTCACAAAAATAACAGCTGTTCTACATTTCCCATTAATATTTTAACCATCGTCATCTTCCCCCGTTCGTACCCAAGACACATTGGTCAGATGAAGTAGAGTTCATCTGTTTTAAAGACCTCGGCATACTAGGGGATAGTGTGGTCAGTTAGGTGAAGTGGGTACCCATCCGAGCTGGGTGGACTCAGCGACGTTCTGCTGACTTGTACCCGGATTCGAACTCGAGACTTTCGGGTTAGCAGTCGAGCTCTCTACCCTAATATTTTAAACCAACCACTTGTTATAACCTTAAGCAATGAGCCACATGTATTCAGTCCTAGAGCCGCATGCGGCTCCAGATCAATTTCTTCAATAGCGGCAACAACGGTAGGCACGAAAGCCTTTTTTCATATTGGCCGTAAATAAAAAAAAAAAAAAAAAAAAAAAAAAAAAAACAACAAAAAAACAACATCAAAATAATAAAAGCATTGAAGAGAGTATCATTTTCTTTTTTAAAAATTTAAAAAATAATTAAAAATTGTAAAATAGTTTATTTAATTTTACAAATATTACTGCGTTTACACTTCACAGAAATAAACATTAAAAGCATTTTTTTTTTAATTTTTAATTAAAGGCAAAAAAATATTTACATTTATTTTCACAAAACATTTTATTAGATGTTTTTAATCACAAACCATTTGAATACCGGCTTTCACTTTAATATTTAGCTGTCAATTTTTTTTTTTTAAATTTGACATACAGTTCAGACTTTAAAAGACACGATAAATCCTCGCTCATGTTTGTAGGCCTAGTATAAACAAGGTTGTCTCACTATAGCAACCCTACATACAACATATACAAATATGACATATAAAAAGTGCGCTGCAAAACGCCAGATTAAATAATGTCTTGACCATCTCCCAGACGTTTAAAATATTGATCAGATGACCAGAGCAGACAAACTCTTTCGGCCGTTACCATAACCTTTTCATCCTTCTGACCAAACTATGTCCATTAAACGAGTTGATGATAAGAGGTCATCCATTTATGACGTCCAAATTTTTTTTATAATTTTCGACCCCCCCCCCCCCTCCCCGTCCACTACAATCCACTTAATTCCCTTTTTAAAGTCCATACGCGTCCGCTAAAGTCAATTTTTTTTCGGACTCCCCCCCCCCCCCCCGTGTGGACGTCATAAATGGATAACCCCTAACACAAGCTCCGTTCTTCGGCAGAGTTTCTTCCAGGCATCTCTTCGAACGAAATGAAATTTATATAATTTATATAGAAAATATATACTTTTAATAGCAGTCCCACCCCCCTCCCCCGAAGAAAATCTACCGCCCCCCCCCAAAAATTTGAAGTGCCCCCCCCCCCCCAGAGAAAAAAGTCTGGAAGAAACACTGTTCTTCGGTCGCCGTTACCTTCACACACTTCAACGTTATGATAAGTGTTTCTTTCAGTCATTTTACTCCATGAGGGGGGGGGGGGGTACTACTTAAAGTATATATATTTTTATATAAATTATACTTTTTCTTCATTTTTCATCAATGGAGGGTGGGGCGTGGGGGTGGGGATTCTCCCGAAGAGTTGCCTAAAAAAACTTTTTCTTAAAAAATATTATGAATATTATTAATAGGCCTATATCTCTCATCACCGTAGTGTTAATGTAATACAGGACAGGCATACTAAACATTTAATGTGCCAATAGCGACTGCAGTCAGCAATTTTACTAATTGACAAAACGCACATAATTAATTAATTAACATTTTTTAAAAAGTCAACTGAACATATTCTTCAGTACTGTTTTCTCATCGATCAAGGTTTTAATTGTGCCGTAGGCTGGTGAAGGGTGGAGGTGGTAGGTGTGTGTGTGGGGGGGGGGGGGGGGAGGGGTTTAACTATCAGACGCCAATGATTTCCCAATACACGGCCAACAACTCAGCCTTGAAAAACCTCGTCGTCTGCGAGCGGCAGACGAGGTGACTTGCCACCTGTTTTTGTGCAAACAGAGCAAAAATAATTTTTATAAAAAAATTTGATTAAAACAAATTAGGAGCAAAAATTGTTTGCTTTCAGCTAACGATTTTTTTACATTCCATTCAGAAATGAATAGAAATATGTGATGTTAAATTGTATTCCCTTTTTTTAAAATAGTTGCCAGTAGCGTAGCGAGGGGGGCGGGGGGGGGGGGGGACACATATGTCCCCGGGCGCCGACCTTAGGGGGGGGGGCGCAAATGAAAAGTTCGAGGGGGGTGCAAATCGAAAGTTTGAGGGGGGGGGGGTGCAAATGAAAAGTTCGAAGGGGGGGGGGTGCAAATGAAAAGTTTGAGGGGGGGTGCAAATCGAAAATTTGCTCCCAAGGGGGCGCCAAATTGAAAGTATGTCCCCGGGCACCGGGAAGGGTCGCTATGCCTCTGATAGTTGCGTGAACGTAACTAATATAATTACATTCAATGCCTATTTGTCAGTCAGTCGTCAACAGACGACTCAGCCTTGAAAAATCCCGTCGTCTGCGAGCGGCAGACGAGGTGACTTGCCACCTGTTTTTGTGCAAACAGAGCAAAAAATAATTTTAAAAAAATTTGATTAAAACAAATTAGGAGCAAAAATTGTTTGCTTTCAGCTAACGATTTTTTTACATTCCATTCAGAAATGAATAGAAATATTTGATGTTAAATTGTATTCCTTGTTTTTTATAGTTGCGTGAACGTAACTAATATAATTACATCCAATGCCTATTTGTCAGTCAGTCGTCAATAGGCCTACAAAAATGCTAGCCCATACAAAAAAAATCTTGAAAGTTAAAAACAGCACACACAATAGTTAGCGGTAAAATAAAATGACCCCCCCCCCCGGTGACCGTAAGAAACGGCACACACACAAAAGGTCTGCGGTAAAAATTTTACGGGTGACAATAGTTTAGATTCACCGCATGACTTGGTCTAACTCTATGGTTTTCTTCCGATGCGATTTTGAAATGGTTCTTTTATTGGCTCGTTTAGGTAGCTTTTAATAAGTGCGGTGTAAATTTTATTCATATTTCGACAATGTTCACGTTCTGATTTTTTTATTGGCGCAGTAAATCCTGCCTTTCATTATTATAAATTTACTGTAATATATTTAAAAAAATAAAATTGCCTCATTTAGTGATAACGGTTCACATACTGCGCACACGAGTACACAATATTTGTTCATTGGGGGTCGTCCAAAAATGACGTCACACTCGTACGTATGGGGGAGGCGATCCGTAATTTTGTGACGGTGTGTGAATAGGGGGGGGGGGGTCAGATGGTGTGACGTCACATTATAAAAAAGCAATGTTAGAAAACGAAATTTAGCCGTTTTTTTCACGTTTGAGAAAAGCGTTTTAATAAATTATAATAGGAATTGATTAAAATACTATATTTTGACAGTCCATCACGATTTCGGAAAAATATGGTATTTTAAGAAAAATCCAACTGCAATTTTGAGGAAGGGGGTTGTTGACTGAGGTGTGACGTCATTTTAGGGGGGGGGGGGGGTCTGGCTTATTGTGACAATGTGTGACGGGGGGGGGGGGGGTAAAAAAATCGTCCAAAAAAGCGTGACGTCATTTATCGATGACCCCATTCCCCGAATAATTATCTGTGTTATTGTACACAATCAGTTGTGGACTGGCCCGCTGACGGGAAATATCTTGGTGCCCCCCCCCCCCAAGTAAAAAATTCCGGTGGGCCGCCAGGAAAAAATCCGGTTGGCCATGGCCAGTGATGTAATGGGCATAAGATTGTTTTGATTTGAAAAGAAAATCGTATAAATCGTACAATTAACCTCTCCAATTTATAGTTTTATAATAATTGTATAATGCGATTAATTGACTTTAAGTGACGCATCGGTCTTCATGCTTGCATGAAAACAAAATGCGGCAAAAAAAAAAAAAAAGCAAAGATACTACAATACAAACTGTAGTCGACATAGCTAAAGGTTTTACATAGAAAATACACCACAATAAAAACTATTGTCGATGCGGCATAACGTTTTTCACTAAAAAGACACTACAATTTTAAAATGCTTACGAAATCCTAATCCTACTATATCTTTGTGAGTGAAGATTTCCTAGTGATATATTTTTAAAGTTTTTCAATTCAGAAATTATAAATACTCATTAAAGGTTTACTAAAACTATTCTATATTACGTCAGGAAACCAATACTATTTTAATTTTAATTACTTTTTGAATTAAACCTTCTAGCAGCTACAATTTTAATTACAATTACTCTGGTAACATTTAAAAAACAGAACAAACAACTAGTTAATGAGCGAGAGTTTGACAAAAAATGATAAAAGTTGCTTGATTTTTAATTCCAACACTGTAGGTGATTTTAGAAAATAAAGAAAATATTTTTTTTTTTATAATTGAAATAAAAAACAACCCACTATAGATTTACTTTGAATAGTAAATAAAGCTTGCGATAGAATTTAAAAAAAAAAAAACCCGTAAAATCAGAAAAGTACATGAATTACCGCGGCCGTCTCGAACATAACCCCGCCCATCTCAACACCAGAAAAAAAATGTCCTCGCGCGGCTTTAGTATTATTGTGAACTTAGCAATAAAACACTAAGGGGGGACAACTTTTTCCACCATTCAATTCTTAATAATTCCCTCCCCTTTTCTACTCGCCTGAACGGTGTGTACTTGGCCAGATCAAACTACCTTGCCAAAATTAAACTCACATTGTGGTTTTTTTCTTCAGCCGTGTTGTAAAAAAAAAAATAAATGATTCGACCGGTCTGATAAGGCAGACGCTAAAAGCAGACGACCGAGCCGTTTCACCTGACACAAAAATAACACTTTTTGATGTCGTTTGGTAGACGGCGGCGCTAGCTATTTCTAAGTTTGCTTGCATGCATTGCCACAGGTTTTGTGGGAGGGCGTAGGGTGTAGGGCTGGTGACACATGCCAACTAACGTTTTAGGGGAAATCGCGCGCGAAAAAAAAAAAAATAGAATAAAAAAAAAATCGCTATGAACTGGATAAAGTGATTCAAAGATCTTGCAAACGAGTAAGTTGAATGAATTTAAATTACTAATTAGCATTGATTTTTTTTTTTAGTAAAATAATAATTTGATAATTTGTAAAAACTAGATGTACTATATTGATGTATGAATTAGTAGTAGATCTAGGCTTTAGATAAGCTGTTTAGGCTATTAAGGATTTGAACCCGAATCTACAGTAGAAGTTTCTCTGTTAGGAGATGTAGTAGATTTGTGTTCCGGCTTGTCATTCGTGTGACAGATGACATATGACATACGACATTTGGCAGATGACATTATGGCATGTGGCAGATGACGTGGTAGACGACACGTAATGGAGGAGATTCATTTTGTGAAGATGACATGATTGACATTTGATGTATGACAGATGACATGTGACTGATGACACGTGATTGACATTTGAGAGACGACATATGATAGATGACATGTGATATATGAAAAATGATAGTAAGCATTTAACAGGCGTCATTTAACAGTCGACATTGTAGTATGCGACAGATGACACGTGATAGACAACATGTAATAGAGGACATACACTATGTGAATATGACATGGAATAAATGACAGGTGACAGATGGCATGTGATAGATGAATGTAACAGATATCATATGATAAACATTTGACAGACGGCATTCTTACACGTGAAAAAAATAAATTCAATAGACGACATTTAACAGACGACATCCACATGTGACAGCAGTCGACATACGACAACAAAAAACTTTGACAGAGCACACACGACATTCCCCATACAACAATACACTGCTGGCCCATACAGTGACGGAGCTACTTTCGTTTTCTTTTATTTACCTGCTAGGTCACGTATGGCCAATAATTTATGCTGGCTAGGCTAGAGCCTCGATCTCAATCGAATGTTTATTAATGGGGGGGGGGGGGGTATTCTTGATTTATTTAATAACACATTTAACATTTTCATCTTACAGTAGAGGAAATAAGCTAAGCTTTTATTTTCTATAGTTTGCGGAAATTTATTTTCTCTTATAGCCTGTAAGGGGAAAAAAATAAACGCGTTGCTTATTTCCTCTACTGAAAGACGAAATAAGCATTAACATTGTTGATGGATTGTTTTAATAAAATGGTATGCAAAGTGGGAATACATTAAAACTAATATAATTTTAAAAAAACTGTCCTATCTAAATACAAAAAAAGTAAAACTTTGAAAAACATGCACAACTTGCTAAAAACTTTAATAACACCGAGTTCAAAGGTCAAACAAGACCACGCCCATACACTAAAAGGGTTGTTATTTCCAATCAATCACATCGATGTATGTGGACATTGAAAAAAATCGATATCGATTCTCCTTTCTTCATCCTATAGAATTATTGATTTCCCAGCAACCGTGTTGGGTGATGTGATTAGCTTCGATACTTCAGGGTATCGATTCTATTGGAAGGGATTTTTTTACAATATCACCTGATGAAATTAAGGCGGCTTTCATCATTTAGAGTGTTTTCGCTTTGCGGTTGATGGGGTTGGATCAATATCTCGCAGTACTTTATTGATAACTACTTTTTATAAATAAAGTAAAATAAAACACACCTTCAACAAACCAAAAAAAATAATTAATTTGCGGAGTGGGGGGGGGGGGGGTAATTTAGGGGTGGCTAAGCAGAATCTGAATAAGAGAGAAGTGCAAGCAAAATACAAACACTCAAAACGCTCTTATAAACATTTATGTATCCAAAAATAAACTAAAAAAAAAAAAGAAACAATATAAAAAGGGTATATGTATATAAAACATATTGAATTAAATAAATGAAGTCAGACACACGAAGACGTACAAATATACACAAGAACAGACAAAACCGCGGAGTCACTAGGTAGGATGTCACCCGGTGCGGTAACTCAGCGAGTCCCCCCCCCCCCATCACCATCAAATTTGCATCTTCGGTTTAGTGTCACCCCTCTCCCCTCTCATCTTAGCTGGATTTTTTTTTTAATTTCGACAGTAAATGTAACGATTTTTTTTTCGTGGTGACCCCCCCCCTCCCTCCACTCTAAACGATGACACCCAGTGTGGGCCGCACCCCTCGCACCTTGCCTTGTGGCGCCATTAAGACAAACACACACTGTGAATTATTGAGTTTCAAAAGGGCAAACACAACGTTAGACAAGAGACCGCTGAATAAATAAAAACATGTTTGAAGCATGATACTTATCACGTCACTGTTACATAGTGTTGTGTAAGACATGCTTCACGTATACCTTATACACCTTTGACTTTGCCCCCCCCCCCAAGTCCACCCCTCCCCCCCCTCCACTTGTCAACACTCTCTCCTTCATTTCACTGGTCCAATATTCACCTTTAAAAACGTGCGTGATTCATCCATGACGAACTAGGCGTGTATCGTAACCTGCCCTTTCTTCATCCTAGTCATCTATACATGCCTTCTTGTTTAAGTTGTGCATATATTATGAGCCTGTGTGTATATCGCAATGTGCTTCAATGGGTTGACGTATATATATATATATATATATATATATATATATATATATGTATATATATGTGTATATATATATATGTGTATATATATATATGTGTATATATATATATGTGTATATATATATATGTGTATATATATATATGTGTATATATATATATATATATATATATGTGTATATATATATATACACACACACACACACACACACACATATATATATATATATATATATATATATATATATATATATATATATATATATATATATATATATATATATATATATACATACATACATACTATATATATATACATACATACATACTATATATATAAGGATTGACACATCACAATATACCTGTTTGTGTATATATGAACGTATGTATGTATGTATGTATGTAACGATTGACACATCAAATTGTGTCCCCTGGGGGTGTACATAAATGTAAGTATGTATGTATGTATGTAAGGATTGACACATCACACTGTGCCTGTAGGGTGTTGATGATCCATCTGTTGCTGTTCTACTTCACCTTAAGTAACCCCCCGCCCCCCAATGCCCCCTTCACGTTTTTTTTCTTCTGATTTTTTTTTACTCGTCAGAGCTCGGATGAGAGCTAGTCTCAAAGCAGAGGATTAGCCCCTCTGTAGATTGCTTGCCCTATTATATTTCCATTATAGCCTGTCTTAAATCCATCGTCTGCATTCCCTGTAGCCTTATATCCACCAGCCCGATTACATGTAGTCTTATATCCACCAGCCGGACTTACCTGTAGTCTTATATCCACCAACTATGTTACCTGTAGCCTGTCTCCCCCCCCCCCCCTACCCTATTGATCTGATAACTAGTCCACGAGTCAACAAGACGCAACTATCTCACTGCCTGCAGCCCTGACATTTCGAAAGCTGTTGACGCATGCGTATAACTGTGTCAGATCTATACCGAAATTTTCTTCTTTATGATAACGACGTGTAGCATTGATGCTAGGCTTTTTATAACGTTTGTGTCACATTCATTCCTACCCCTTTTTGTGTCACACTTATACATACCCATTTTTATGTCACATTCATCCCTACCATGTTATGTCACTTTCATAATTATCCTTTTGTGTCACACACTCATACATACTATTTTGTGACAATTTATAACTACAACTTGGTATCACATTCTTGTCACTATCTGTCACATTCGTATCTTCTTTTGTCACATTCTATATGAATATGAACATGAAGGAATGTACCACCTTCTTAATCACTTCTTATGCCGTGGCCACGTCCAAGTAACTCGATGAACTCTACTTCATCTACCAATCACTTTCCTCTGCACTATAAGTACTGTCTGAGTGTATCTACTGCACCTACCCCACCTTGGATCTACTGCACCTACCCCACCTTGGATCTACTGCACCTACACCACCTTGGATCTACTGCACCTACTCCCAGCCTTGTATCTAGACGGATATTGCCGGCGTCCGCGGGGGTAAAGACCCAAACGTGAAGGCAGCCGATGAACTATAAAAAAAAAAGTAAAGTTTCCCTTTCAAACCTGACGGTATATAGGGCAAGTGGTAGAGTTCACTTGTTTCTGTGACCTCGGCATATGAAGAGATAGTATGTCAGCACTATGCCCAGCCGCCTTTACTTTCCCTAACGTAAGTTAGGTAGGCCTACCCATCAGTTGGATGGACTCAGGGACGGTCTGTTGACTTGAACCCGGATTCGAAGGGTTAGCAGTCCAGCTCTCTACCGCTAGACCACTCCGATATTGCCGGCGTCCGTTAAGGTATTTACCCAAACGTGAAGGCAGCCGATGAACTATGGCGTAATTTATCTACTAGTCTAAATGATGCCAGATTAGTAGTTAATCCGCCAGGATCTACGTGGGCACCCACCCACAGGTATTTAACCCTTACCACCACCAATATATTTTGGTACCCTGTCCTCAGTAACTGGGTGGATTACACCTATAGACTATCTCACCGTAAACTGTTTCCCTTTTTCACTGAGGGGTGGGGTACTGCATCGCCACAGGTTAAAGAACATGGCCACCTTATCTTGGTTAGAAGGTTATCGATAATTGCTGCTCTGTTACGACCGTCGATGTATTTTAAAAGTGTGTTTATGTGCTTCAGGCGATAAAACACAGTGTTCACTTGTAAAGAGGGGAGGACAGATGGGCGGAACTGAATTGTGGTTTGAACTGGTTTTATGTGTCATTCCCCGACTGTAATCCTAGCGACAAGCGCGTGTAAATAAATTTGAAGGTGCAACTAGACGAGTTGGTTCCCTTTATTTGATACGAAGTATTAAGGGGAGACCATCTATTGTTTTTTTTTTAATCTCGTTTTCTATTGTCCAAGTATTACGACACCAACCTCGTCACCATCCCCCCTTCGTCACCCCCCCCCCCAACCATCCAAGAATCACCCCCATGTCAGCCACACTCAATCCTTTCTTCTTCTGTGTTCTTAATTTTTAGTGTTGGGAGAGATTCACTAAGTTACGTGTCAACTTCTTCTGCGCTATATATGTCGTTGACTCCAATTTCAGCCCGCTTTTCTTTTTGGATTTGCTTCCTTCCATAGCCTTTGTCCAACCAAGAACAAACTACAAGGCAGCAGTTGTTTGAGTTAGCTCTGTTAGAAGAGCTGCTGTCCCCAGCTGTCTAGCCTCATCTGCCCGAGGGTTCGTACTCGAAACTTTTCGGTTTAACAACCATGAGCTTTACCGACTCGACCACGCCGACTCCATCCAGAATCGCATACCTCCCCCCCCCCTATTCGCCCCTAACCCACCCAAGAATCACTCTACCCCCTGGCACCCCATCCCATCCAAGAATCACCACATCCCCCCCCCACCTGTCAGCCTCCCCCACCATAGAATCACGACTTTGCCCCCCCCCCATTCACCCCCACCCCATCCAAGAATCCAGACTTTACCTTCCTTCCCCCATTCACCCCTTCCCCACCATAGAATCACGACTTTACCCCCCCCCCTCCATTCATCCCTTCCCCACCATAGAATCACGACTTTACCCCCCCCCTCCATTCATCCCTTCCCCACCATAGAATCACGACTTTACCCCCCCCTCCATTCACCCCTACCCCACCTAAGAATCACGTCCTTACCCCCCCCCCCGTACCCAACCCCCTACAGATGCTAGTACTTGACATTTCCGCCGTTTACCCCCGAACTTATCCCCTGCAGATAAACCACGTACCACGTGATCAGTTTGTTTTGGTCCCGACTAATTGGTAGAATCTGTACCACGCGCTGGCTCTGTTTCCTGTATCAGGTAACTGTGAGACTAGGTACCTAATCAGTGGTCGCTGTTAATTAATTGGCTAAAACACAAAGGTAGGGGGTCAAAGGAGACGATAAGTGGGTTTTTTTTTCCCGGAAACATAGCTTTGTTTTCTGACGCACGTTTCTGTTATCAGATGTTGGTATTGTCGCTTATTTGAAAGGGCAATGGGAGTCAGGGGGGAATGGGAGTCATTGGGGAATGAGAGTCATGGGGGAATGGGAGTCATGGGGGAATGGGAGTCATGGGGGAATGGGAGTCATAGAGGAATGGGAGTCATGGGGGAATGGGAGTCATGGGGGAATGGGCGTCATGGGGGAATGGGAGTCATGGGGGAATGGTAGTCATGGTGGAATGGGAGTCATAGGGGAATGGGAGTCATGGGGGAATGTGGGGAATGGGGGGAATGGGAGTCATGGGGGAATGGGGGAATGGTAGTCATGGGGGAATGGAGGAATGGGAGTCATGGGGGAATGGGGGAATGGTAGTCATGGGGGAATGGGAGTTATGGGGGAATGGGAGTTATGGGGGAATGGGAGTCATGGGGGAATGGGAGTCATAGGGCAATGGGAGTCATGGGGAAATGGGAGCCATGCAAGTCATGGGGGTTTATGCACATGGGAGTCAATGCTGATGATAGTCGTGCGAGTCAGCGCTAATTCGAGTCGTGGTTATTTCAGAAAGCTTTCTCTCATGAGTAAAACAGAAATGTTTTTTTTTTTTAAATTTGTTTACCAAATCTAACATTCCCCCCCCCCCCCGTACAATCTCCCCCCCCCCCCTATCCTGTCTGTATGTAACCAGAACAGACCACACCATCAACCTTTGTTTCCGTGACCCAAGCAACACAATCTCTTGAAATACCTGCATGGCCAACCTTAGGCGACATAAAAAACAACTATGGCATACCTAATGTATCAACTTACTTGTAAGTAAAGCCATTAAGCCTTGGCTTCCCCTCTTCCCCCTCCCCTATCCCGTGTTTTAAATGCACATTTTCACCCCAAGGGAGCTAATCTACGATCAGGTTCTAAGTTATCTCCCTTTGTGGTCTGCCCGCTGTCACACAAAATTTTGGCCACCATGCCTCAATTAGATCTTTGGCTGATTGCGGGGAATCCCCCAAAATATAATTTTTCGAATCTACTAAGCTATGGTAAAAAATATTGTGTAGATAGGATATTGAAAGCTGATTGGTCTACACATGCAGTCACACACACACATATATACACACACACACACCACATGAGAACACACACACACACCACATGAAGACACATGAATTTCACCTAATATAATTTCACTAGTTGATCACACGATAACTGAGACCAATTTCCAGACTAAAAAGCCGGAAAATTCCGGCAAAGTGACGGCTCCTTTAAAATATCGTTTTTGTCCTTTTTAAAAAAAAAAATTATATTCTGTGTAGGCTTATATTAACGAGAAATATTGTCTGATTATGCATCACAATAAAAAGTAGCAAATTACACTACACGAAAAACAAATTACATTTTAACCTACAAAACAATTACTAGTTCGATATAACTAGATAAAATCATAATCATCACCATCATCCTCATCATCATTTATGTGGGTCTCTCGTGTAGCAAAGGGACACAACTACACCTCTCCATTATACTCTGTTCTGGGCAATTCCTCTAAGTTGAGTCCATGTCATTCCAGGTGCTTCTGCTTCACTGACATTTCATCTTTTCCATGTTTGTTTTGGCCAGAGGCGTAGCGACCCTTCCCGGCGCCCGGGGACATACTTTCAATTTGGCACCCCTTAGGAGCAAATTTTCGATTTGCACCCCCCCTCGAACTTTTCATTTGCACCCCCCCCCTCAAACTTTCGATTTGCACCCCCCCCCCCTCGAACTTTTGATTTGCACCCCCCCCCTCAAACTTTCAATTTGGCGCCCCCCCCCCTAAGGTCGGCGCCCGGGGACATATGTCCCCCCCGCCCCCCCCCCCCCCCCCTCGCTACGCTACTGGTTTTGGCCTACCTAAAATTAGATAAGATAGCAATACAATCTGCGCATAACACTATAACCTAAAGAAAAAATACGAATGGTTGAATTTTTAAAATGTTTACTGTACAAACATAGACTAGCGCATGCGAAAACAAGAGCATTCAATTACAGTAAACAAATCTTCGTACGTCTACTTTTTAAAACTATAAATAGTTTTTCAAATGCAAGATAATGCGGTTTTTAGTCGCTAAAAATAGGGCTACGTGTGACACCCAAATATCTTCTGGAAAGTGCTAGCGTGTTTAGAGTGAGGTTTAAATACACCGGGCACCGCGAGCGTGCTTCTGTCGTTAATATTTAATTGCTGGAAAAATCATTAATTCGTCTTGTCGGCTATTACGGTGTTTACTTAAGACTGGCGACACAGGGGGTTGAGGGGTGAGGTTTGATTTAGAGGGGGAGGGGGGTTTGTTTTAGAGGGGGGGGGGCTAGTAGGATGATTAGGTTTTAGTTCAGGGGTTGAGTTTGGGTTAAGGTTTAGGCTTGGGCAGGTTTTCGATGCTAACTCAATTGGGCAAGTTTTATTTTTTATTTTTTTATGATTGTAATGTATGGTCGGTACTGAGTACACACTTAACTAGTACTGAGTGCATGAGTGACGGTACTGAATTAAGTGTGTGACCGGCACTGAGTACACAGTTCTAAACCATTAGAGTAAGCTGAGTTTCTTTCAGACAACTCTTTACCGCCGCCCTTACCCCAGAACGAAATAAAATTTATTTTGAAAGTATGAACTTTTACCAGTGTCCGTCTCCCAGTCCCCCTACCCACGGAATTTTAAGTCCGCCCCCACCCCTTCACCCCTGAAAGTTTCAAGTGCGACCCTCCTTGAGAAAATAAAATCTGAAAGAAACACTGCTATTCATCATCCCCCCCCCACACACACACACCACACGTGACCAGGGGTGTGGGTGTGTATGCGTGTGTGTGTATGTATGCGTGTGTGTGTATTTGTGTGTATATTTGTATGTGTGCGTGTGTGTATGTATGTGGCGGGAACCAGTTCCTGTCTTACAGTTCCCGGAAGTCCAGTCGTCCGTCACGTCTGCCGGTCAGCGTGTTCTGCCGGCTGCCGGTCTTTCAAAAGTTGACAAAAGAATCAGCCGTGACCTGTCGGACAAACATGACGTAGTGTCCCCCCCCCCTTTAAAAACAACATTGACCTACATTTACTCTTAGCTCCGCCCACCGCCTTAAATATCTAACGCGCAGAAAACGAAAGGTACTCCATGCTTAGCCCACCCGCTAGAGAACAAGCTAAAATTTTTGGTTAAGACTAGGATTTAACTCATTAAAGTTTAAGCTCCCGATTTAACTTGAGTTCGTTTTTTTTTTACAGAGATACGTTACGCGACCGTATTTACACATTTTAATCCTTGGTGTCGTATCAAAATAGGCCCTTGCTCCCCCTCCCACCCCCACCTCCAATCAACCCACCACCTACTACATAATTTATATGCCGATTAATTTAAAACGAAAATTCCCGAACAACCATAACGTCGGCTTACTTTTAGTACGGCACATAAAACCTTCATAAAACATAACGAGGTACGGCTAAGCGAACAGTGCCCAATTACACTTAAATGAACCATCCAGACCACAAGTCATACAACGCAATAGAAAGATCGTGTTGTATAAAGACATAGCCTCTAACACAGTGTTGTGGCACACAGATCATAAACAGCGATACAACACGTATTGGGGCTAAAGTTTGGCCGGGCGTCACCGTTCTCTACAACAAGGATGTAGTCTTGCGATTCCAGATTGTCATTCGCTGATGGGATAAGGTCGTTGGGATACGGTCGTTTGGGATAAGGTCGTTGGACTGTGTTGTATTTAAATCTAGGATTATTGTTATAATTGAACCTTTGGTGAGTTAAATTGTTTTATTTATTTATTCGTCAAGAGTGATTTTATAATAATAAGAGCTTCTGTATTTCATGTAAAAAATTCATGTAGTAGCTTATCTCTTTATCCTTATAGAATACCTACCCTACACGCCAAGAGTGAATTAAATGAAAACAATTCCTGCTTTTCATGTAAAAAAAAAAACCTCTCACATATTAGCTGATCTGTTAATCCTTATAAAATAGCTACCCCCCACCCCCCTCAATAATTTGATAGAATGGTTTATTCCCTATGCTACCCCATATGCTAAATATTCCACATCAACTTTCCCATTACTCTACAGTCTACTAAAAAAGTTTATAAAAAGTTTATAAAACGACACGGTGATAGAAGTCCTACTTTTATTTTTATCCGGTGCCAATTGTTTAAAAACTTTCTTCTTCAACTGGCGAGCTGGGCTAGTTTATGTTTGCCTTAATGTTTTCTGTAGTAGTTTATAGTTACACACCTAAGATGTGACAAATCAGTCTGTTGACAACTTACAAATAGGTCAACTATTCGTATAAACATGTTAACAAAATCTAAAAACCTGTCAGCTAAACCTACAAACATGTACACTAAACCTGCAAACATGTCCACCAAACCTATCACTCTGTCAACAAACCTACTAACCTATCAAACATACAAATATGTCAATCAAACATGTCTACTAACTAAACATACTACCCTATCAACGAAACCCAGAAACCTGCCAATAAAACCTACAAACATGCCAATCAAACTTGTCTATAAACCTACTACCCTATCAACAAAACCTACAAACCACAAATTCTATATGTTAAATTTCCTTAACACATTAACATACAATCAACCTTTATACGTGCCCAGTACCAAAATCATTTCCTATTAAAAATGAAACAGTCCACAAAGTCTTGACATGAACATTAAAAAAAACAACCCACCTATCATTTGTTCATTGTTTCGCGCATGCCTTTCTCGGCCATTGTTACAAAAAGGTAACAAAAAAAAAATGCTGCGTGCTGAAATGTGCGACAACTCTGATAGTATACCGTCTGCAACAACTGTAAACAAAGCACCGTGATGGCCGCCAATAAAAAGTACGTTTTCTTGGCCGTTCGCTCGGCCGAACGTGTGACGTTGCGAAACTTGCATTTCTTCCAACTGACATTATTTTATAACTGCGCGGGTCGTATGTTGTGTTTCGTGTAAATTTTATAGTAGTAGAATGGACTATAACAAAACTGTCTTCATTTTAGGTTAGGCTTATATGATTGTGTTATAACGATATTATATAGGCCTACATCATTGGAGTATATCATTGTGCTACAAAGATCGTGTGTACATTTTAGATAGAAAATACCCGAGTTCTGTGTGTTTAAAATAGTGTACAATTGAATCGTACAGTGTAGCGAGGATTTTAGCAAGAGGAAATTACGGCACATCAGTTTCAAGTGAAGAACTTGTTTCAACAACAAATTCTGTTCTGGTTTCACTGGGCACATGTATGTAATGTGAGGATACGTTACAAGTTTTTCAAAGTAATTAAAAAGGTCAGACATTTAATTAGATTAAGCTAATCAATTTTACTATTACTTTTTTTTTGTTAACATTATGTTATTATTTAGGTTGATCTATAAATAACCATGTATTTTTAGCCAATTTTAAGACGACTTATCTATTCCAAATATAAAATAATAAAATTTAAATAACTAGATCTAGAAACCTTTATCGAATTGCTAATTAAAAAATAAAATCTGTACTGTATTGTTAATTAGAAAATTAACTCTAGGAATCAAATTTCCAATCTTCACGACCATGTAGCCTACATACACACGATCCTGTTATTTTAAAATCGCAGAAGAGAGCGCAGGTATAGATCTAACGCTGTGTTGTGAAATGGGCAGACGTTTAAATAGGCGTTGGCGGGCTTAAAATACCCCCTCTACTGACGTATTACCGCCCTTCTCTCCCCCCCCCTCCCCCCATATTGAACAACCTGTTGTGGTAGGCCGTTGACACTCAACTAATTAACACAGATATTAAGCTATAAATAGCCTCGATTTATTTTTTAAAGTTTTCTTAATACAAGCATAAATAAAACACGCACACACACACACACAACACATACGCACAATCACGAACACATTCAGTGTTTCCTCCAGACGTTTTTCTTTTGATATTTGGAGGGGGGGGGGGCGGAGACTGGTAAAAGTATGTTTTCTATATAAATCCTTTTCGTTCGGGGGGGGGGGGGGGGGGCGACAGTAGACTTTCTTACCCCGAAGAGATGCCTGGAAGTAACTCTGCGCACATTTCCTAAGCTCACTTGTTTTTTTTTTTGGGTTTAAAAATGTAGCCCCTAGATCTAGTTGTAAACCGAATGACGCGTTGTTTTTTTTTTTAATACAGATAGTTCATGACGTCACACTATTTGTATTTAAAAAACCGTTGACGTCAGCGCTATTATTAGCTGATCAGTAGATTTTCATTGGTCAGATTAACACCCCACCCAACCCCCACCCCATATATCATCCTGGCGGTCATTCGTTTATCTTTTCTTCTATTTTTAAACGCCACATTTGATGAGGCTTAATTGGGTGTTTGTTTTTCCCCGATATAAAACATCGGAGGCCGCAGTTTACAGGAAACATGTTTTCCCTCAATTAAAAGAACACACGACACCCAACTTTTGTAATAACGTTGACCTTTTAATTAATTACAAAAAAAAAATAAGCATGTTAGACGAAATTAGCGATAAAACTGTACAAAATCGCATGTCATTTAATTAGCCGTCTTTAAAATTAACAGCTTAAGACGGAGACGTGATAACAATTACACTAATTACACTAATTACAGGCCATACGTTAATGAGTTGAAATAAGAAGTCGTGTGTGTATTTGTTCTTAATTAATTCGCTCATTTTATTTTGTCTTAATATCGCTAATGCGTTCTTCCTTGGCCTTTGCCGGGTACCAATGAGAGCTGACTCATGTGTTTTCTGGTGTAAAATTAAATACTTGCAGATTACATCTAATCATTTTGGCTGTTAGCTCACATAAAGCAGACATTCACCAATCACTCAACAAAAAAGGCTACCAACCAACCATTCCTTAAGTAAAAGGGTACCATCCAACATTCCTTAAACATAATAGGCTACCAGCTACCAACCCATCAAAACCGCATGGCTACCAACCCCTCAACACCACAAGGCTACCAGCTACCAACCCCTCAACACCACAAGGCTACCAGCTACCAACCCCTCAACACCACAGGCTACCAGCTACCAACCCCTCAACACCACAAGGCTACCAGCTACCAACACCTCAACACCACAGGCTACCAACACCACAACACCACAGGCTACCAGCTACCAACACCACAACACCACAAGGCTACCAGCTACCAACCCCTCAACACCACAGGCTACCAGCTACCAACACCACAACACCACAAAGCTACCAGCTACCAACACCACAAAGCCACAAGGCTACCAGCTACCAACCCCTCAACACCACAGGCTACCAACACCACAACACCACAAGGCTACTAGTTAAGACAAAAGTACTGAAGTTATCTAACGTAAACAATGGAACATACTTCTGCATTGGTCGCCAGCCGCTGATAGTAACCTCGAGGCTTATCACGTAATCATCACCTAAAGTACATCTTAATGAACACACACACAAACACACACACACAAAAACACGTACACACATGCACACACAAACATACACGTGTTCATACCACAAACATCAACACTTAAATACACACGCAAAAACACATACACACACATGCGAGTAAACACAGCTAGATTTAAACACAAACTCAGCTACACACATATGACACACACATATGACACACACACATACACAGACACGTCTTTAGCATATATAATACCAAGCAAAATTAAATGACCTGGTACCATTATTCCACGACCCACCTGTCCCCTGCCTGACACTGCAACTGTTGTAATACAACCTGTGTATCCTGGAACACATGCCGCACATTTAAAAAAAAACAATTTAAAAAAAAAAACGACCTGCGCGCTATCAGTCTTTTCTTAGAATCCCAACTTTCGATTTCCCGCGTAGTTTTAGATGTGTCATACCTCATGTCTGCCGAGACCACACCTTTATCAGCTATAGACCCCTAACAATACCACACTTTTATGAATACTACACCAACACCACACCCTTATCAGCTATAGACCCTAACAATACCACACGTTTATAAATACCACACCAACACCACACTCCCCATCAAATCCACATTCCCACTAACACCACATCAAACTCTAACCAACCACACCAACACCACACTCCCCATCAAATCCACATTCCCACTAACACCACATCACACTCTAACCAACCCCACCAACACCACACCTCTACCACACCCATGAAACACCACGGAGCAGGACATTACCTCCGGACATCCCCCTCCTCCGACATAACCCCCGAATTAATTCTCAATACCCCCCCCCCCCCCCCCTCAACCCCTTCGCCAGTTAGGGATAGGGTTATGGTTGGGTTTAGGATTGATGTGGGGGTCGGGTTAGCGATAGGTTGGGGTTTGGGGTTAGGGTTCTTCAGGATTGGGGGGGGGGGGGATTAATATGGGTAATGACTCCGGGGGGGGGGGGTTGGTTAATGGCCTTGACCCAAACACTACACACCCAACAAACATTACGTCTCAGCAATACGCCATCCATTAAAAAAAACACCCCAACCAACACCACATCCCAACTAAAACTACACACCTAAAATACAACACCCAAACCAACACAACACCCCAACCAACACCACACCCCAACTAAAACTACACACCTAAAATACAACACCCCAACCAACACCACACCCCAACTAAAATTACACACCTAAAATACAACACCCGAACCAACACCACATCCCAACTAAAACTACACACCTAAAATACAACACCCAAACGAACACAACACCCCAACCAACACCACACCCCAACTAAAACTACACAACTAAAATACAACACCCCAACCAACACCACACCCCAACTAAAACAACACACCTAAAATACAACACCCCAACCAACACCACACCCCAACTAAAACTACACACCTAAAATACAACACCCCAACCAACACCACACCCCAACCAACACCACACCCCAACTAAAACAACACACCTAAAATACAACACCCCAACCAACACCACACCCCAACTAAAACAACACACCTAAAATACAACACCCCAACCAACACAACACCCCAACCAACACATCACCCCCACTACATTAAATCCCTACCATACCACACCTTTTTTTATAACCAAACATTTTTTTATTATCTCGTCTGTTGTATTTCAACAAGCCCGTATATTGTTTACACTACATACCTCTACAAACACGAATAAATACATATATCAATTGAACCTACTGATAAAGTTGTATAACATTTAAAAACGACCCACCCACCCCACCCCAACCACTGCTTCCCCACACCCCTCTTCACCTCCATTTAACAAATCCATTGAACCGGTGACACCGTGTTTTGTATCCGTGTAAAAATGTCCGGGTCTCAATCACTTGCTGGGAGACTTGTGTTCTATTAATGGCAACAGCAGTCACATTACAATACCAAAACCTGGTACTGTGATAAGGTCTACTTTGGATATTTACACAATTATTGTTGTTCTACTGTCTATATACACGCAAACACAGTAAGTACTATGTAGGTAGAATATTGATTTTGTTAAGTATCGAGAACTTGTAAGAATTTATTTCGAGTGTATTTTTAAATAATTCGATAGTAGGTCTAAATGAAAAGTGCTGTTATAATTCCGTTAGTTGACTTAACATTCTAACGATTCTCAATCTGTCCTAAAATTGTCACATGGACAATAACATTCCTCAAATGGTCGTTAATAAGTGTTCACATTGTAATTAGACCAATGCTTGTTGTAAGTGTAATATAATTTGGCTTAGAATAATAATCCGTTTGTAAACATCAACTATTTTTTAAAAAGTACCTTAAATTACCTTAAATAAAATGTCGCATAATTAAAATTAATTAGTTGTTATGGTATTCTCTATTTATCTGTCTAACGACCACATTAAAAAAAATCGGTGGAAGTGGGGTTGTATTCAATATCACGAAGCTTTATTTCAAATGAGTGTTAATTTAAACTGAAGGACAATCTTTTAGACAGGTCAACATTTTAGTTATGTGTTGCCAGTTAGCAATTTTTTATCATGTAAAACTGGTCAGGTAAATTCCTACTTGGCCGTTAGTAAACTGTTCGATTTGGATTGTCATTGAGTTAGTTGTAAACATGGGACAGGTAAAGTCAACTGCCGTGGGCCTGTTGTGTTAAAGGTTGACATTGGAACGTGAAGAAACAGGTGGGGGGTTTATCAGAGCGTGACGACGTATGTTAATGTGTCGGGACGCCGGTCATGGAAGGCTGGTGTAGAGTTTGGTGTATAGAGTATGGTGTGTAGAGTTTGGTGTGTAGAGTTTGGTGTGTAGTTTGGTGTGTAGAGTTTGGTGTGTAGAGTTTGGTGTGTAGAGTATGGTGTGTAGAGTTTGGTGTGTAGAGTTTGGTGTGTATTTTGGTGTGTAGAGTTTGGTGTGTAGAGTATGGTGTGTAGAGTTTGGTGTGTAGAGTTTGGTGTGTAGTTTGGTGTGTAGAGTTTGGTGTGTAGAGTTTGGTGTGTAGAGTATGGTGTGTAGAGTTTGGGTGTGTAGAGTCTGGTGTGTAGAGTTTGGTGTGTAGAGTTTGGCGTGTAGAGCTTGGTGTGTAGAGCTTGGTGTGTAGAGTTTGGTGTTTGGTGTGTAGAGTTTGGTGTGTAGAGTTTGGTGTGTAGAGTTTGGTGTGTAGAGTTTGGTGTGTAGAGTTTGGTGTGTAGAGCTTGGTGTGTAGAGTTTGGTGTGTAGAGTTTTGGTTTTTGGATTTGAATGTGTTTAGTTTGGTGTGTAGAGTATGGTGTGTAGAGTTTGGTGTGTGGAGTCTGGTGTGTAGAGTTTGGTGTGTAGAATTTGGTGTGTAGAATTTGGTGTGTAGAATTTGGTGTGTAGAGTTTGGTGTGTAGAGGTTGTACACGCTGGTGGAGATGTGTACACAGTTTGGTGTGTCATGGCGGAGATGTGTGCAAAATTTGGTGGGGTGTACAGTTTATATATGTACACACTTTGGTGGGGTGTACAGTTTATATTTGTACACAATTTAGTAAGGTATAGAAGTCATTCGTGTACACGATTTGGTGGGGCGTCGCGGTGATATGTGTACACAATAAGTGGGCTATAAAAGTATTAATTGTACATATTTGTGTGTGGCATAAAGGTGATGTAGGTACACAATTTAGTAGTGCAACGAAGTAATATTTGTACACACTTTGGTGAGATTTAAAAAAAAAGAAACAACCCATGAATATACACATGTGGTTGTGAAAATTAGTGTCTTCACATGTGGTCTAACCACTAACACAACACTTCACACATGTAGGCCTACCTAAAATATCTTTACCACAATCAAACACACCAATACAACACCAGTTCTAGACGAATACCATTATTCGTACCTATCGATTTTCATAACAGTATTGATTGTTTAAATCAATCAACTCTGGTGATATTTCTTCTACTTTATGCATCTGTGTTAGCTCCCCTAATGAGACCTGCGAATTAGATATGAATTATTGTACATGAATTAGAAAAATTTGCGTGGCTTCCCCTTACTTCAATTAAAACTTTGCATTACCTCCCTTTAGCTATGTTATTTTTATTTACGATTTGAACTCATTCATGAACCCGTGACGTCAGTTATCCTGAGAATATTTGATTGGGATACGCGCATACAGATTAGCAGTGGTAAAAAATTTCACCATATCATAGTTGCTACCATCCGCTTGTATCAGCTACCATCCTTTTTTCCATGTATCATATACCACCCACCTGTCAGGTAATCATTATCGTACCATCCAACTTTTAAATCTCTTAAGGGGTCATCCATAAATGGCGTCACACTTTTTTTGATGATTTTTACCTCCCCCCTCCCCTCCGTCACACGTCGCCACAAAAAGCCAGACCCCCCCTAAAATGACGTCACACCTCAGCCTACAACCCCCCCTCAAAATTGCAGTTGAATTTTTTTTAAACATCGATATTTTTCCAAAATCTTGTCTGAAATATGTCAAAATAGAATATTTTAATCAATTCCTATTACGATTTATTAAAACAGTTTCCTAAAACGCTAAATAACGTCTAAAATTCGTTATCTAACATTTCTTATCTATAAAGCAAAAGTTAGACGTCGCACCATCTGACCCCCCCCCTCCCCCTCATCACACATCGTCACAAAATTACCGACCCCCCCCCTCCCCCCTACGAGTGTGACGTCATTTTTGGACGACCCCTAACATCATTCTATGCTATCATCAGAAATAACGACACCCTTTCATATTAATAAACAACGGGTTGACAGCATACACAGTAACATACTATCTTGATATTGCTCCTATAATATTCCAAAATTAACATTTGTAGACATTCTTTGTGCGATAGACAAATACGTATTATTGGAATGCCTGATAGAGCTACTTGCAAATACTTTGACAAGCTTTGGACGAGAATTTCTTTAATCCGCCATCTGGTCACGAGAGTATGTTTCCAAAAATAGATGGGCATCCCGCTAGGTGGCTAAATATAGCCTCGGTCGGTGTACATCCACAGGTGGTCAAATCGAAATTAATTCCCAGTGGTGTGTGTGTGTGTCTGTGTGTGTGTGTGTGTGTGTGTGTGTGTATGTGTATGTGTGTGTACGTGTGTATATGTGAGATGAATGTTTGTTGTACCTCGCTATATAACGGCACGGTTATAATCCACCAATCCTCCCCCTGTAAATCTTGTCTTGTGGACGTACAGCGCTGTAAAACTGTCACTCCAGGCTTGTAGCGTACGTTACGTTATGGCACCTGAGTCACAGGACATTAGTTTTTTACGGCCGTACTTGACCCTTTTTACACTTGGCTGTAGTAAGGCCTAACCCTATGGCTTAAGCTAGACCTCACTTACCTATGACTGAAGCTAGACCTCACTTACCTATGGCTGTAGCTGGACCTCACTTACCTATGGCTGAAGCTGGACACAACACCTATAGCTGAAGCTACGACCTGATTTACCTATGGCTGAAGTTAGATCTCACTTACCTATGGCTGAAGCTAGACCTGACTAACCTATGGCTGAATCTAGACCTCACTAACCTATGGCTGAATCTAGACCTCACTAACCTATGGCTGAATCTAGACCTCACTAACCTATGGCTGAATCTAGACCTCACTAACCTATGGCTGAATCTAGACCTCACTTACCTATGGCTGAAGCTAAACCTGACTTACCTATGGCTGTAGCTAGACCTGAACCTTACATATGGCTGGAGCTAGACCTAAACCTTACATAAACTTGAATATTGAGCTAACTAGCTACATGGCTGAAGCTAGACCTGACCCTTGTATATGACTAAAGCTAGACCTGTCCATAAACAAGACCCGACCTTTACAAATGGCTGAAGCTAGACAGCCCTATAGCTGAAACTTGACCTCAACCCTTGCTATTGTCATAATTTCTTGTATGCACATAAACAAATTACTCCACATTCTATGCTATTTAGAAACTATACATCCAGCAAATATATAACGAACATTTTTGTCACACTTCCGCCGACGCAAATCTTCTTGATTACTCAGTGATTTATTAATTTTTGTCAAATACAATTTAGTTTCCTGCACATAAAAGAACCTCCTTCCTTTATTTTGAAATCGCATTATTTAAAAAAAAAAACATGTAGCATAGGGCCTAAAATAGTTCTAGAAGTAACTATCTATGCCAATATTTACTTTGGCCTAACTAAAAACGGTCGCGCGCTGTCAATTTACCTGGCCACTTCCTGCTGTTGGAGTATACTCGCTATGTCTTCGTCACAAGTCTTGTATTAACTACACAATGTGTTTCAGTGCCGGCGCCAGGTTAGTTAGAGCCCTAAGCAAAACTTATTAAAACGCCCCCTTTCACACAAATTAATTACTAAAACATATGTATAAGAAAACAATTAATTAAAAGTGGCATATTAATTTATTATCATTAATTATCAATTACATACAAGTTATAAGTAGACAGCAAAATCAAATTTTAATTTTCTCCTTCGTCTCAAAAGTTTGTACTAATTTCTTCAATTCCATTTTGTAATCGTAATCACATTTTATTGAAATTGTTTCTAAGTCCACGAGTCTACTTTGTACTTTATATGGCATAGCCCCCCCCCCCCCCTAAAAAATTTTAAGTGCTTCACCCCCTCACCCCCCCCATCTCCCGGGGGAAAAAGTCTGGAAAAAAAAACCCACTAAAAAAAGTTCTTGTAGTGTTGGGCTCTCTGCAGTCCTCCCAAGGTGAGTTCCAAAACGGAACCTACCTGTTTTAAGCTTGACTGTCTTTAGTTATAAATGTTTAATGTCTATATTTTGTGATTATGTAACGATTTTTTTTTTTGTTTTTGAAAAATAAAAGGTTATAAATGTTATATTCCAGCCTAAAATTGTTATGTATGAATCCTTTAGGACAGGGTGAAAAATATGAAAAGACAATTGATTAGATGTTTAATTTACGACAAAGACTGTATGTCTACTAACATTAAGTATTGCAATCTACAACGGCTACTGATGTATTTGTTTTTCTGCTTGATAATGCTAAAAAAAAATACCAAACTATTTTGTTTAGAACTTCTGCTCTGTATAATTTTTACAATAGCAAATAATAACTTAAAGTTGTATGTATATGTAAGCGGTCAACCTAAGGTGCAGGAATTTGAAATGAATGTAAAGCTAAGCCTTAATTAAGCAACAAATTATCTCCAATTTGAAGATCCAAATACCAAAATTTCATTCAAGGGAAATAACTTTCACAAGAATAACTAAATTAATCAAGTGTAACTAAGACATGCTTGAAAAACACAATAAAACGCTTTAAATTTCATTACTTAATAATCATAACAAATCTTTTATATTCGCTATGTTACCTTGTGAAAACAATATATTTTACTTATTGAATACTTAACTGTAGGTTATGTTTTAAGGATAAAAAAACGTTAGTTTTATTATAACATACTTCTATTCAATTTTGATGACATACATTTTAACGTGCTGAGATATTTAGTTTACACAAGTTTTTGAATCCCCTATTTAAAGGGACGCCTTGCTAAAAATCAATTACGGGTAGCTGTTTTAGGCATTGCTAGAATTATTGATTAAATATAAAAAAAAAATTGCATTCTCATTCCTCTATTACCAATCTGATTCCACTAGACCAGGGGTCTCCAAACTACGGCCCGTTAAAAGTATATATTTTCTGAATAAATTCCATTTCGTTTTTTTTTTTGGGGGGGGGGGGGAATAGGGGGCGGTAGACTTTCTTAGGGGGAAAGGCGAACCCCCCACCCCCGAAGAGATGCCTGAAAGAAACTCTGTTACCACTGTGTAGTGTGTTACTTAAGCACATCACAATACACTGACGATACAAACCAAAAATTTTTAAAATATTGTGACCTTCTCCAATTACTGTTACCGGAAAATGTAACATTTCTGTACCAATGTAGCGCTGTCTTCTTCTTCTTCTTCGTTCTTAATTATTAGTGTTGAAGGGGATCGAGATTTATCTGCTAGTGGGTTTGAACTCGAGACTTTGTTCGAATTTATCAACCATGAGCTTTTTGCCGACTCGACCACGCCTCCAACACAATTAAGCGTTAAGTGTCAACTGGTTATGCGCCATTGAGGCCATTGACTCCGATTTCAGCCTGCTTTTCTTTATGCATTAGCTTCCATAGCCTTTGTCCAACCAAGAACAATCTACAAGGCAGCAGTTGTTTAATTTTGGAGTTGTCTCTCCTAGAAGAGCCCCCAGCTAACGAGCCCCCAGCTAACGAGCCTCATCTGCCCGAGGGTTCGAACTCGAGACTTTTCGGTTTAGCAACCATGAGCTTTACCGACTCGACCACGCCGACCCCTTGTAGCACTGTAATTTTGTGTTTGTTGTTTTTAAACATAAGAATACATAGATTTAAAAAAAAAAGATGTTTAATATACCGCTTGTAGTAGTGGGGGAGCAGTGTTCCTTTTAGGATCTCTCTGTGGGGGGGGGGGGGGTAGATCTCCCGCCCCTACAGAGAACAGAAATATATAATTAAAATAGAAAAATATATGCTTTAACCAGAATCAATTTCCGCTTCCCCCCCCCCCCCCCCCCCGGAAGTTTTAAGTCCCCCCCCCCCCCTCTCCCCCGGAGAAAATTTATGAAATAAATGCTAGTTTTGGAGTCATTCATAACAAATATTTTAGCATTGAAAGTTAGTTAATTCGACTTTTACATGAAATGTTGTTGGGGGAGGTTGTGTGTATGTGGGGGGGGGGGGCGAAAATCCAGACTCCGCATGTGGAATCGAGGTGTACAGGCGCGCTCGTACGTGTACATACTGTGTGCACACTATTACTTTGATGAAATAAAATAAAAATTCTGTACTCCACGATTGCACCCAGTGACACTCGCATAAATTAACATATTTAATATGCAAACGACACTTATGACGAATGTGACCCGGTGACCTACATTTTGTTGTAAAGCTATAAATAACTCCACGCTCGCATGATTGTGCGGAAGTTATTGTTACATTAAAGTGTGACATGGGGTTAAAGGTCATGGGCCTTTAATTGGCGAAATACAAATTTAATTTGTGAAATACACATTTAATTGGGGAATACAAATTAATTTGGCGAATACAAATTTAATTGGCAAATACAAATAAAATATGAAATTAGTAAAGTACCCATTGCGAATATGAAGTAGAGTTCATCTGTTTCTATGACTGCGGCATATGAAAGAAATGCGTGGTCAGCAAGACCAACATATAGCTGGGGCTGATTTATAACTAAGTTTCCAACACTATAATGCTCTACCGAGTACTGACGTGAAGCGAACTGATCACAATGGTTTCCTAGACTACCGTCAACGCCCTTCAATTCTAATGTCTGGCGCGATTTTGTGACATTCCTGGGTGCGAATGCCACTTGGGCTTGTCCGTGGAATTGATGTCATTATGTCAATTACGTCATAAACGCCCGTGTCGTTATGTCATTACGGTACATACTAAAGCAGGAAACGGATAGCTAATATGTGGTGAGAACACCTAGCTAAATCTGGCACAAGAGAGTTCTAATAAAGGGCTAGCTTGATGAAACACAGATTAGTTCTAGCTAGGGGGAGGGGGGGGGGGGGGCTCTACGAAAAGATAATGTAAATAAATTAGGCCTAGCTTGTTAGAAATAAGTATTTAAAAAAATAATTCATACCTAGAATGTATGGTGAAAAAGAGGGGGTGATTACTGAAATTAATATCAAGATGTTGTCAATTTACACTTTAAAAAAAATGTATATTTTTATAACGAAAATTAATTGTGCATTCGGGGTTTAATTATGTTGTCCAAATAAAACAATATCATGACAATATTTTAGCATTAACATTTTGTTAACAATAAACGTTGATAGACTAGCTTTCACAACACGTCCTTAAAAAAAAACACATGATAATTACGTAAAATTATAATAGAACATCGTTCTGTTGGGTGCCTAAGTAAAGGCGGCTGGGCATAGTGCTGACCACACTATCTCTTCATATGCCGATGTCACAGAAACAGGTAAACTCTACTTCACTTGACCCAAGGACCGTGAGTTTCGAGAAGGAAACACAATCATTAACTCAGTGTATAAAACTTTTATCAGAAACCAAGGCAAGCTTACAATAGATCTTGCTTGATATCATAACATAATCGCACGGTCAGTCATATACACATGCATCATAATTATGCTAAAGTTTCCTAGGTTTTCAAGTAACCCCCGTACAGCCGTGTGGGACGGGGCGGGAGGGGTGGGGGTTAAAGGATTATATTGACACTTTCCTTCCGACTCCACTTTTTCAAGGAAGTAGTTTGGGGGTCGGCGGTACAGGATGTGTGTGTGTGGGGGGGGGGGGGGGAGGCGGAAGGGGAGAAGGAGGGGAGGGGGGGTTGGGTTGACAACCAGGATGCAGCCTATCTCAGTGTTTTACCTTGAGGTGACATTGCCTCCATTGTGTAGATGTTTGCCATTAGGTTTGGTTATTTCACTAGATGGTGGGGGGGGGGGGGTTAATATTTTAGAAATAGCACTGTACAAATACACGAAACAGCGTTATCTGTAATCACGTGATGTACATCTATGTGTAATCAGCGACATGTCTCTATCGCTCAGGACATATTACATCTAGTTCCCATAAAAATGCGCAAACAGAAAACTGCGCAAACACAAACTAATTATACCAATACACTTCAATTTTGTCTTATTTCTTTGACATATGTTTTATTATGCTACAACGTATACGTAGTCACTCTGTGTTAATATCTTTAATGCTAGATTTAAGAAAGCAAAAATACCCTTGCGCACGTTTTGTGCGCAGGTTTCCGTTGCGTGTCTTTCCTGTCACCATTACATCCTTGTGATTTTTAAAAGTACGTTAACTTAGGCTGTCATATTCCATTCATATTGGCAGGTGCAGATTGTTTTAATAATGGTTTAAGGAAATATAAAAAGTTGTTTAAACTACCCCGCGGTGTCGTAAGAATGAGGGTGGGGGTGTGGTCAGCATCGTGTGCAGTGGCGTAGCCAGGATCGTCTCAAGGGGGGTGGGGGATTTGCACCCCCCCCCTCAAACTTTCGATTTGCACCCCCCCTCAAACTTTCGATTTGCACCCCCCCCTTAAACTTTTTCTATATACCGAGGGGTCTATGGGGGGGGGGGGTTATGACGCCCCCCCCCCCCCCCCCCCTGCCGACGCCGCTGATCGTGTGATACCCGGCCTAGTGACTCCACCGCCCCGGGGAAAGTTTGGCTGGGTAACTCGGAGATTTAGGAGAGGCGAGGTCGGATGGTAGAGTCTACGCCTGCTAACCCAATAGTCTCGAGTTCGGATCTCACGATTTAGTTCGTAGGACGTCCTTGAGGTCGCCTCAGCTCTTATGGGTACCTGATCACGTTAGGGAGAAAAATAAGGCGGTCTGTCATAGTGCTGACCATGCTATCTATTGATTGACCGAGGTCACTGAAACAGGCGAACTCTACTTCACCTGCCCCCACGGTCCTAAATATTAGCACACTTTTACTTGAACTCGGAGCTTAAAGATTACAATCTTTTAAAAAGTAAGCTCAAGACTTTAGTCCAGGCTACACCCCCATACATATGGTCTGAGGAAATGTAAGGATTGTGTGGTCAATTCTGTGCATAGCCACATTTACTTACCAATTCTGGACAGGTACCCATTGGAGCTGAGTGGACTCAAGGACTGAATTTAGGACCTTATGTGTAATCTATAATCAGGTTAAAAAGTGTAACAAATATCTTTCAAGATTACTGTACGGTTACTTTAGTGACTATTTAAGAAAATCCTAATTCTAAAGGAGATAAATGAATAAATTATCTAAATACGATGTGCATTCCACTGTTTTTAAAATGCATTATTTACCCTACGATTAAGGAATTTAAAAAAAAACACAATTTTAGGCAAATGATTTTGTCAATTACTGTCATATTTTTATGACAATTACTGGGCCCATTGTCATGAAAATTACTAGCGAAACATTCTTCTGTCAATTAGGCCTACTGTCCATTAATTTTTCGTCATTTTTTTTTCAAATTCTCTGATAATAAAATTATCTACAATTTCCCGTTATGTGTATGTACACTTCAAATTAAAAGTAAGAAACCTTTATAAAAACGAAACACTAACAGTACATCCCAATATTCCCAAATTTAGTATTCCAAACCAACTTCTAATTACTTCGATGACTAATTAATGAGTACATTATCTGTCCAACAATTTTTTCCAACATTGTGCGGTCACAAAAGCATCCAAAAACACCAACCATGTCCATAATTCATTCCTATTTTGCTTTGTCACGTCCTGCATAGTTTAGGATGGCTTCCCTTTATTATTCCCTCCCTTTACTCTTGCCGCGCTGTGTCAAGTAGACCCTACCGGTCGCTACACTATACTGAGGCATTGAATAATATAAAAACAACACAACGTTAACCAGTCCATTTCAGGTTGTCTCTTCTCTTATTGGTTAAAACAATACCTTTCTGTAATAGTAAAGGCTCTATTTCTTAAAATAATGTAATCAATGAAGTTCTGTTCAATAATTGTAACACAATATCAGTACAGAAAAATGAGCAACTATTTTCAAGAGCAATTTATTCTGTAATTATTCTTGTCTACCATGGTCCGGTATTCAATTTAATACTTTGTATTTTATGTTCTTTGTGTTCTTTTTGTTCTTTGTTGTCTTTTGTTTCAATTTAATTTAAATTAAGTATTTCTGATCCACAAAAACATCTAAAATAATTTATTTAAAATATTTGTAAAAAGGTAAAGTTACCCTTTCTTAACTTGCGGTTAAAATAGGACAGATGAAGTAGAATTCACCTGTTTCTTCGACCTCGGCATATGAAAGGATAGTGCGGTCAGTTTTATGACCAACAACCTTTATTCTTTTTTTTTTACTAATTGAGTAAACTTAGGAACGTTCTAAGGTATTAAGCATGGGACACGAACTCGAGACTTTCGGCTTAGTATCGTGCGCTCTACCGTCCTACCACGGCATTGAAAAAATATTAATTACATTAATAAAAAAACGTAGGATTTTTTCTATATAGGAAAAAAAGTCTCTCCAATTTTATCTTAAAATTATAATTTAATTTAAAAAAATTAAATCTCAAATTTCTTTTTTCCCCTCCCTAGATCACTCCGACGGCCCCTACCCCGGCAGCGTGTACCCATCAGACGCCGAGTTCACGGCACGCGACATGGACGGGCCCAGCTTCTACTGCGCCTACCTCCGGTTCAGCCCCATCTCCAAACCCCCCACCAACATCGGCGTCCTCCAGGCGCCCATCAAGGAGCTGTACTTCAAGTACCGCAAGACGCCCGCCAGCGGCCGCAGCGCCTGCCTCAAGCTCATCCAGAAGGGCGTGCTGGTTGTCTTCTACGAAGACGGCAATGTCAAGGACGAGATGTTTTTCGATTTCTCCAGCGTTGTGTTCGTGGAGGCTGTCAAGTTTTTGCCGGTCAAGACGTCCAGTGAGAAGAAGATAAAGGCGTTGTTTGTGCCGGTGGACGAAAGCAAAGCTCAGTTGAGCGACAAGAGCGCGTTTCTTGTGGAGAAACCGTTCCAGTTTTTGACATCCACAACCCACCCTCCTTTGGTGGTTTGCGTGGTGAGGCGACCTACAGGGGTCAAGGCTTTGGACTGTCACGTGTTTGCGCTCGACACGGTGGAAAATTCCTTGCATATAACGGCTTTGATAGGGTCGACCCAGATCCCTCCAGGGATCCCGGTGGGACGTGGTGACGGCGGAGACCCCTCAAAGGCGAAAGGGAACTTCGATAGGGGTGGACGTGGGGATGTTATACGGACAGAGTACGGGGAGTATTCGGTGTATCGGGGCCCCCATGGATACGAGGGCCCCCCTCCGGGCCAGCGGTACAGCGGCGGGCCTTTAATGAGCCCTGTGAGAAACGGCCCCAACCCCGGGGTCATCCCAGGGGGCGGGATCATGTTAACGCAGGACAACTTCCGGGACCCGCCTTCACAAAACCCCGCCTACGGACTCTACGAGCAGCAGAATATGGGCGGGGTTCAGCTTCGGAACCGCCCTGACGTCATCATGCACGTACGTCAGAGGTCAGGCGACAGCGGGGAGAACTCCCCGCACGACAAGAGCTTCACCAGCAACGCGGGGTCGGAGCAGGGCGCGGCGCGGCTCCGCATGGAAGAAGCCAACCTCCGCAACGCCCAACGTCTTTCCGGCGGTCTCGGCATGGCAGGTAACCGGATGTCCGTTGGTCAACTGCCCTCTGGGGAGAAAATATCCCCGCACCTTCACGACGCCAGATATCTATCAGGTCCACAGTTTTCCCCGCGAAACTCCGACCCAAGTTTATCCCCGGCGGTCAATTCCCCTAGATCCCCGCAGGTGTATTCCCCGACGAGCCCCCGGGGATTCGACGGCGGGCCAATTTTCTCCGCCTCCAACCTAGAAAGCAGAGTCATGGACGACGACGCGGGGGAGCCCAACCCCTCGGGAAAACCGGTCGCGAAGGTCCCGCCTCACATGAAAGCCGGCATCAAAGTCTTACCCTCAGACTTCTTCGCGGTCAAGCTCAAACCTAAAGCCGAGAAACAAACCGAATCTTCCTTTGACGAGTCAGGCGGCTACGATAACAACAAAGAGCTGATGGAGAAATACAAAGAAATCCAGGAGCACCAGAAAGACTCTGGAATTTCAAGCGGGGCTAGACCTACTTCCGGTAACATCCGCGGCAACCAATACGACGACGGCGACGGTTTTCGAGAGTTTTCGAAACACCGCTACGAAGAAAACACCCGGGACTATTCCTCCAACTGGCAAGACACCAGCCCGGACCGGCCCGTCCCCGGGGACGTCTACCGTCACGGTGCCCCGGGGGCGCCGGGCTACCCTCGCTACGAAGACAACAACAACAAAAACAGATACAGCGTCCCCGACTACGGGATGGACCCCCACATGGGGCGCCAGTGGAACAACGGGCAGAAATCTCAATCCTCCTACGAGATGGGCAACCCCTCCCCGTACCCCCACAACCCCGGCCTTGACCCCCACTCCAGGATGAAAGACCTTGAAATCGCCAACATGTTTTCGAACTTTGGCCTTCAGGGGGGTCGACCCGCCCCGGACATGCACAGGCAAATGAGAGACAGAAACGAATTTGCTGAAGGATTGGGTTATCTCCCTTAGCTCGTGCCATTTAACACTTGTCTTACATGCATTGAACACTTTCTTCACATGTGCCCCCCCCCCCTCCTCCACATCAAATAACTCACTTGTAAATACAAAATATAAACACTGTATATTAACCAAGTGATAAATGCGTGCTACACATGCGTGTGGTTTCAAGCACATCTGGAAGCTGCACGCTCACGCAATGTTTTGATTGGTGGTGGTGTGGATTACCAATATGTTACACTACAGTCTGATCACTATGTTGTACCTTTATGGGGTTCTGTGTCAGAGGGTATATATTGATATATATATATATATATATATATATATATATATATATATATATATAT
Source organism: Physella acuta (assembly GCF_028476545.2). Lineage (NCBI taxonomy): Eukaryota > Metazoa > Mollusca > Gastropoda > Physidae > Physella > Physella acuta. Next base: position 84,538 of record NW_026732265.1, read on the forward strand.
ATATATATATATATATATAATGTATACATACACAGAATTTGTAACAATTTTTTAACAGGAAAGGCACTAACGTAAGAGACATAAAATTAACTAGATTTCGTTCCCTAATTTTTCTATTAAAAGTGTATGCTTACTATATATTATTTAACATCCATCTCGTTCTGGGGGCGGTAGATGCCTGGAAGAAACTCTGATCCCTGGGTCCCCTATACCATTATAGATTCTGGTCCCCCATGTACCCTTATTTACCCACTTAGCCCTCGCTCTACCATAGTTCCCAAGTAAGTACCTGTCTAGCACATTTTAACCCTTTACCTACAGTACCTCAACAACATCCAGTTTTTTTTTATTTTATTTATTGAAACATTTCCATTTTTAGCTGACATTCTCATTGGTATTCCAGAAATCGATCCCATAATGCTTCAGTTTCACACTATTTCTTCACGCATTCATCAATATACACGTCATATATAAGAAAGAAAACGGCCTTACATTATATATTAATTTTTTTTATAATCTCCCCCTCCTCCCATCAAATTTTTCAAACCCGCTCCCCTCTAAATTTTCAGCACCCCTTTTCAATGTTAACCCCTCATGCTAAATTATATCGTTGTACCACATGCGAACATAATTATCCCTTGCTAAATTATTATTTGTATCATTGAGCCAACAATCTTCAATATAATGTATGCTAATTTAATTACATTTTTGCTCATTAAACGGCTGATGACTCATTGTTTTTCACATCGGATTTTGTGATTATATCCTGCATAAAATATAGCCACAAATCAACCTCATTTGTGCCTTTCTATTCTTATTTATACTTGCAACATAGGGATATTCTGATTGGATAATTAGCAATGAATGGTTGTCATTGTGCTCCGCGGAACAAACACAAAATAAATCCAAAATGGCGGCCAGAGATCTGACTTCGCGGAAGACAGCATTGCTAAAAATAGATTATTTTTTGGGCTATTCTTTTATGGGGATCTTTAATTAACACTTATTTTTAATTTAGTTTGTTATATAATTATATGAAGCCATTCTGGTATGTTAATAAGATTTGATTTTTACTCGATAACTTTGCCAGCAAAGTAAATGCAGGCTGCAGCTTTACGCCATTGGCTCGAACAAACTTTATTTACACTTTTAGTGTGCCAAAATTTGTGAGTAAAGTTACTAGATTAGAAAAAAAATATTTGCCTTAGGTATCAGTTTATCAGATATCCATCTGTCAGATATCTGTGAGATATGTTTGTCAGATATCTGTTTGCCAGATATTTGTCAGATATCTGTTTGCCAGATATTTGTCAGATATCTGTTTGTCAGATATCTGTCTGTCAGATATCTGTCTGTCAGATATTTTTCAGATCTGTTTGCCAGATATCTTTCTGTCAGATATTTGTCAGATATCTGTTTGTCAGATATTTGTTTGTCAGGTATCGGTCAAATATATCTGTTAGATATCTGTTAGATAAGTTTCGGATATCTACCAAATATCAGACTTTCAGATATTGGCCAGATATCAGACTGTTAGATACATTTCAGATAACAGACACTCAGATATCGGACAGATATCTGTCAGTGTCAGATATTCTGTGAGATACCAGTAGGTTCGATTGTCTGTCTTCTCGATAAACAGCAATAAACTATTAATGCTAACTTCTAACAACTTATAATCAGTCAAATTTGTAAAATTATGTTCAACGTTTTGGCTCTGAGATGAATAAATGTGCTTTCAAATAGCAAGCTGTTTTTCCAGATACATTAAATACCAGTGGCCATTCTAAATACGTTCCTGGTATCTTTTATAATGATCTGAAATTTATCTGAAAATGTTAGGCCAATCTGGCATATTTGAACCATCCTGGCATACTTTAAATACTTATCTGGACAGTCTGTCTAGTTATATAGTTACCAAAATATCGTCACTTCCCCCCCCCCCTCCATCTACCATCACCAGTATACAATATTACATAAGTGGTCCCCCCCCCCATGCTTACCCAGTTGTATAGCTTATCCTAATATACCTGAGTCAAATATATACTTTTGTATCACACACCTGATATCTTCCCCTTCACACATTCACATCCCAGTATCAAGATACAAGATACCTAACACACCTCCCCCCCACCCACCCCCCCCACCCCCAGCACCTTTTCATGTTGTCTCCACTATTTTAGTAAGCAGAAAAATAATTTAAAATCTTAAAAATTGATTTATTCAAATAAACTATTCTTAATTATATAAACGGTTGATTTTGTTATACAATGTTGCTGTAATTATATCATTTTTTTTCAATTCTTTATTATTAGTTGTATAATTTCAACATGTATATGGATGTTTTAAAAAATTATAATTTATTATAAAAAAAAAACTTGCATGGACTGAAGTTATTTATATCTCGGGGTAAAATGTTTTTGATATCGCCCCCAGAGTCGATAGTGTGAAGGGTGGGTAGAAGCAATACACGGTATAGCGATTCAGCAATATAGAAGTATGGCTATATAACAATACACGCTATAGCAATTTAGAAATATAACAGTACAGCTATATAACAATACAAAATATAGCAATATAGCCGTAGAGCCATATAACAATACACTCTATAGCAATTCAGCAATATAGCAGTACAGCTATATAACAATACAATCTACAGCAATTCAGCAATATAGCAGTACAGCTAAATAACAATACAACCAATAGCAATATATCAAAACAGCACTACGGCTGGGTTTGTATGCCTATTACATGCGGTGTGAATATCGAATCCTTTCCAAAAAAAAAAACACTTCCAACATCAAATAAAATCACGCCATATTTGCCCACGCTCCACCAATCTATTCCTAAATACATACATGGACGCCCCATGACGATCCTCAATGGCGCCCTAGTCTACCCCTGTAATCCTCCGCCCCCCTGTGTAGATTTTCAATCTACTCCCGCACCCCTTACAACACACTACAATTACCTAGAATCCAACCTATAGCTGAACACTTTATTTAGTCACTATATATAGTCAAATGGGACGGAGTGGTCTAGCGGTAGAGAGCTGGGCTGCTAACCCGTAAGTCTCGAGTTCGAATCCGGGTTCAAGTCAGTAGACCGTCCCTGAGTCCACCCAACTCTGATGGGTACCTAACTCACGTTAGGGAAAGTAAAGGCGGCTGGGCATAGTGCTGACCACACTATCTCTTCATATGCTGAGGTCACAGAAACAAGTGAACTCTACTTCACTTGCCCCATAGACCGTCAGGTTAGAAACGGAAACTTTACTTTTTTTATATATAGTCAAGCACAATTTTTGTTAAAGTCAACTGAAGTTTGTATACAACTACTGTTTAAAATTTGTTTTATAAAACTACCTTTGTTACATAACCATTGTTTTATTTATGTACACCTTTTTAAAAAGCCAATTTACGGTACTGTATAACCGTTTTAAAAAAAAAATTGCTTTTGTATTAATAATTTGTGGTTCAAATTTTAAAACCCAATCTTCAACCTTAAGCCTAATGGTGTAACACTAGATATACTTACGTAACCCCAGTCACAAAGATACCCTTTCCTAGTCTTGTTTTAGTTCATGGAACGTTTGGGCATTTGGGCACTTACTGAAACTCGGATAGGTCATGTCAAAACTATATTCACTGGTATCGATATTCGATACTTAAACATTCGATACTACACTCTAACCCTTACTCTAAGTAGTGTCGTCACTATGTGCGGTAAATCAGGGTGTCACCCCACCTCCTCCAATAATTTAGCATTTTCAGTTTGGGTGTCACCTCGCTCCCTCTATTATTATTTTAACTAGATAGACAATTGTTTTGACAGTACAATTTTTTTTCTCATTGATGTCACCCCACACAAATGGTGACACCCCCCCCCCCTCCCCGGGCTTGTGACACTACTACTTACTCTAACACATACAAAAAACAAACTTACATTACAACACGTGATATCCAGAGTTTTACAAGGACCGAACTTAGTTTTGTTGGTTCTGTGTAAATGTATTTCAAAGACAACTGATCATCAGTAAACTTTGAGCAAGCTCAGCATAAAAGCACAGCTTGATTTCTTGTTTAAAATTAAACAAATATTTCAGATGATTGTTTTATGTCTATCCTTACGTTGGTCAAATTTACTACAAATTATTATTAAACATGGTATGTTTCATATACATTAAACATGTCTTATCTGTTGTTTATTTTTCTGTTCGTCTACACAAATAAGTGAACCCATATAAATATTAGGAAAAAAAAATTCCTCCCTTTTAAAAGAATGAGGATGATTTTGAATTGAAGACCTTAATGCTATAAGTAGTAAAGTCACAAAAAACAGCAATCTCGGATAGATGAGTTTATTTAAAAAAAAAGAGTTTAAAAACCATTAAGTTTAAAAACCATTGAGTTTAAAACCCATTGAGTTTGAAAACCACTGAGTTTAAAAATTAAAATTGGCTATAAATCTAAGTTTTTATTTTTTGTTTGTTTAAAAAAAAGCACATAAATAAATACCTAACTATTAATATTTGTTACATAAGATAGAGTGATACAAGAAGTATAACAACCATTGCTCTTGGCTGTTCAATTACTAGCGTCGATAAGGGAAAATGCAGATTAATCTTCAAAAAACACAAAAAAGTTGCCAGAAAGAAACGAATCAAATCTTTGTGTCCTCAAGACATTGTGCCCGTCGAGGAGCAATACCCGTCACTGTAGTGACCAAAGCCCACCAGAGGCGTAGCGACCCTTCCCGGCGCCCGGGGACAAACTTTTCGATTTGCACCCCCCCCCCTCAAACTTTCGATTTGCACCCCCTCAACCTTTCAATTTATTTTGCCAACCCATTTTGGCGCCCCCTAAGGTCGGCGCCCGTGGACATATGTCCCCCCCGCCCCCCCCCCCCCCTCGCTACGCTACTGAAGCCCACTGTGGGTAGTGTAGACGGAGTGGCATCAGGCGGAGAACCGCCGCCCCCCTAGTGTGACGGACGTACTACCCTGAGCTTACCAGTCGTTCAAAATAATTTTTTTAAGGGAACTACCAAATCAGAGAGACAAAACTTAGGCCAGGCAGAGGCAAAATACATGTGGAGTGATAATAAGCAGGTACTTCATTTCATTGGCGGAACTACAGTGCCGCCAGACCCCGCAATGCGAGGGGGGGGGGGCACGCCATTTAGGGGCACACAGCCGACCATAATAAAAAAATTTATAGTAAAAAAATAATTTTCTTGCATTTTTGACTTGATAGATGTTTTGTAAAAAGATAATCGTAGCTGCGGTTGGATTATCTTTATTCTATAGACACCATCCCACGCTCTTGTATATTCTTTTTCCCTTTGTTTTTAAACCACTGTGAAAGCCGAGTCCTCTTTCTCCTACAATCAAACTTATTAAAGATAAGCAAACGTTCAAACCACTTCCATGACTTATTTCCCTTCTTTAAATAGTCAAATAGGGGTGCTCATAAGCTCCTTTTAATAGATTTGTACTAAATAAATTAAAAAGCAATTAGGGCCTACTTCTCTTAATTATTATTTTTTAATAAAATACTTACTAAAGAATGACATTGTATTAAAAGGAAATGTATTTAAAATGAATAATATAAATACAAAAAAAAAAACAACATAAAAATAAACATAACACGAGACACCATTACTTATACGAAGCTTTCATGTTTTATATTCTTTTGATCGACTGAGGGGATCATCCATAAATGACGTAACTTTTTTTTTGACGATTTTTACCTCCCCCCCCCCCCCATCCCCTCCGTCACGAGTCGTCACAAAAAGCCAGACCTCCCTAAAATGACGTCACACCTCAGCCTTCAACCCCCCCCCCCCCCCCCTCAAAATTGCAGTTGAATTTTTTTAAACGCTATATTTTTTACAAAATCTTGTCTGAACTCTGTCAAAATAGAGTATTTTAATCAATTATTATTACAATTTATTAAAACCGTTTTCTAAAACGCGAAATAACGTCTAAAATTCGTTTTCTGACATTGCTTTTTTATAATGCAAAAGTGTGACATCACACCATCTGAACCCCCACCCCTCCCCCTCATCACACACCGTCACAAAATTACGGACCCCCTCCCCCCTACGAGTGTGACGTTATTTATGGACGACCCCTAAGTGTTAAGAGGTCTAACAGCAAAACTAAAATAAAACTGATCTTCAAAACAGACTACTGCACTTGCACACATGACATGTTGTTGTAATTTGCTTTAATTAAAAAATTTTTTTTTTCAAAACTCGAACAGGCCCGCAATGAGTATTCTATGTTCGTATTTTGTGCTTGCAGATATATATATATATATATATATATATATATATATATATATATATATATATATATATATATATATATATATATATATATATATATATATATATATATATATATATATATATATATATATATATATATATATATATATATATATATATAGGGGGGGGCCTAAAAATTTTTTGTGGTGTGGCCCTTTTTTTCTAGTTTCGCCACTGCTTCATTTACCGCAGAGTGAGAACAAGAAGGTACTAGAGTCAAAGCAAGCAGGTACTATGAAAACTGTCAAAATTTCATCTGATTTTTGTGCACCATTACAATACTTCCTCTATACCCTGTGCCTGTATAACAAATTGTAAAAAAAAAAATTACATTTAGACATAGATCTACAATGAAAAAATAATAACGCTTAGATCTCTATAACAAGTTCGATCTATGGGAGACAACTTGAAGTATTTTAGAAATAACTCGAGATTTACACAAGTATCGCGATATTTCAAAAATGAATTCCCGATAGCGAATATCTATTTTTAGATTGCACCGTCAACTCAGCTTACAAAATTTCCACTAGGGCCTAGATCTAGATCTAGATCTAGACTCCAGATTCTTGATTGCTAGATTCTTTGATCTTGTTTCTGCTAGAGATCTAGATTCTAGGCTAGATCCTTTCTAATAATATTGAAAGAAAATTCCAAGAATTCAGAAGGTTGTTTATTACTAGAATCTAAATAATAATAATATATTATATTAGGCCTAGGTATAGGCCTAATAATTTATTATTGTTTAGGCCTAGATCTATTTAATATTTTAATAATAATATACACTACAGTACTACAGTATTATACAGTAGAATAGTACAGTACAGACTGAGAGTACAGAGTACAGTCAGTGTGTACAAAGGTAAACCAACTAGATCTAGATCTAGAATCCTTAATCTATTCTCTTTTGATAATTCAATGCAGTAATTACATTGTTTTGATTCTGTTGATGGTAGGCTTAGTCAAAATATTAAAATAATGTATTATTTGATCTTACTATAAATATAATAATATATATTATAGGCCTATTATATTGTAATGTATAAGTATAATCATAGTATAATGATGTATTCCTTTTTCCTCCTCCTCCCCACCCCCAAACAGTGAACACACAGAAAACAGCAAAGAAAAAGAAATGTCCAGTCTTATAAACGAATCTGCTGATGCTACCGATTGTCCTTTGTTCCACTGTAAATATTTGGGATCTAGAAATGTTGCAGAAGGTGTGAACTTAGATTCTTTACAAGAGACACTAAGAGATATATATGTCGAATCATATAATGGTGAAAACTTGGAAAAGAATGATGTAGTTAAAGTGAAGGAAGATGACATTGTCTTCAATGAAGGACAGTTAAATGAAAACAAGTTTCCTTTTACAAGTGTTGTGCTTGTTGAATCTGTCAAGTTTACAGTTAAAAATAACAACAGAGGAGTTTTTGACTACATTGATGAAAACAAAAATCATGTTAATAATGAGTATGCCTTCACCTTAAGTGCAGACTTACAGAATGTAGCAGGCTCACATAATCCTCTGATATGCGTAGTTACAAATGATTCACGTTGTCATGTTTTTGCTCTAGATCAGGATGATAAAGTATTGCATTTAGCAGCTTTGATTGGCTATAAAATTGCAGGTTAATTTAAAAAAAATTCTTTTGGAAAAATAAAAAAGTCGCAAACACTCAATTTTAATGCCAATACTTTTTACAACGTGACAACATCTTTATTATGGTGCCTTTAAGATTTAAAATTAAATTCAAATAAATCAAACTAAGTTGTAATAAGGCAAATATTTTGATAAGAAAATTGGATAAATTGTTTTACAAGAACCATTATTTTTAAATTCTTTTCATCACAAAACAATAGTCATAATCTAGCCTGCTAAAATGAATTCTTGCTATTAATATTTGGTCTGTTAAGTAGGTTTATAGGTCTATTAGTGTTTATTTTGCATTTAATATTTAGTGGGAGTTTTATATATTTTTTTTGATTGGTAATGATTATTTTACATTTAATTATAAAATAACATGACTGTTGGTGTTTCTTTTAAATTTTTATTAATTAGAAATGTTACACTTTTTTGTAGCAAACTTTATTACCTTTATTGGTGATTATCTAAAAGTAATTTCAATATCTTTTTACTCTGTCTCAATTAGACCATTAATATTTTTACAAATAGGCCTACAGAATACTGATCTAAATGGAATAAAACTTATTTTAAATAAACATTTTGTAAACTATTTTGACAATTTTTAATGAGTAAAATAATTCAAAATGGTTAATGGTGTCAAAATTTCAGAACTATTTTGTTTTATCTAAAAAAAATACATAACCAAACACATAATCATAAGGGTTTGTGCAATAGCAACGTTTAATTTTTATAGATAATAAATATTTGATGAACTTTTTATTCTAATGTAATGTTATATTTACGATAGTTATTAATCTAGCTGCGTGAACTCCATTTGTAAACACGGTATGGTGGTCCTATCCTTCACTGACAATCAGGAAAGCATTAGAAATAGGTGAACCAGGACATCGTGGAATAAATCAGGAGGATGTGAAAGGGTAAAATAGGGCACACACTGTGTAAATGGCTTTCTGATATCAATGCAGGTGCTGAAAGAATACTTGAACATAACCAGGTTGAAAAGAGGCTGCCCAACAATATGCATGACAAGAACTTAAGGCTGATACAGTCAAGTTGGAATACAAGTCTTGAGGCAAATAAAACGGATCCTGAGAATTCTAGTGAGCTCTTGCTGATTGCCCATTTTCCAACAGGAATGATGTGGGATGATGGTGCTCATGCAGTATAGTTATAGATAGAATAGTAGTGTGGTTTATACCCAAGTCCTGTCATTGACTGCTCAACAGATTGATCCTACTGCCCTCGATTCTTATTTTGAAAAGATATGTTAATGTAATACCTGCAATCATCATTCGAGCGCAAGACACATGGAGCATATTAGATTTCATCTGCTTCAGAGACCTCTGCATAGGATGGGATAGCATGGTCAGCACTATGCTTAGACGCCTTTGTTTCCCTAACGTCAGGTACCCATCAGAGCTGGTTGGACAGAGACGTTCCACTGATTTGAACCCAGATTCAAACTCGAGACTCTAAAGTTAGCAATCTAGCTGTCTACCACTAGTCCACGCCATCCCATAACCTTTGCAATAGTTTAATATTCAACAGAGTAGGGCTTACAATAGCAAAATAATTTATTTTCTGATATAAATGTTTTTTTGTTAGACATGTTTTTTCTTTAATGGTGTGATGGAATCCACCCCAAATAATTCAACATGGTTTTTTTTTTTGTGTGCCATGGGAATAAACTTTATGGTGTTTTGCCTTATTGATCACTATTGTTTTGTTGATATCTTTTTTCTTGGAAATTAAACCTAGCTAAGAATAAATTACTT